>NW_007732198.1:36330-40560 GCF_000696425.1 Galeopterus variegatus | reverse complement strand
AGACCAGGAAATCCATAGAAGCAGAGATGTCTGAGGACTTGGGGACCCAACCACTGCACCAGCACACAGAGGACGCTGACATGGAGTCAAGATACATGATTTTCAGCTTTGAGATTTAATACCTGCCCTGCTGGGGTTTTTAAACTTGTTTTGGACCTGTCGCCCCTTTCTTTTGGGTGATTTCTCCCTATTGAAATAGGAAAATGTATCCTATGCTTGTCCCACCATTGTACGTCGTCAGTAGATGACTTGTTCTGATTTCACAGATGGGACTTTGAACCTTGGACTTTTCAGTGCAAACAAGTTAATATTTGGGGGATGGAGTGAATATATTTGCTTGTGGGAAGAACATGAACTTTGGGGTACGATACTGTGGATTGATTGAACTGTGTCCCACAAAGCTCATATACTAGAAGCTTAATTCCCACTGTAACTGTTGAGGGTGGGAAATCCTATCATGGAAACTGAAATGTGGAACCTGGAAGAGGTGGTTAAATGGTAGGACCATGCCAAAATGAATGGTTTAATAATGGTTGTCAGGGACATGGTTCTGAGGGCTTTAAAAGGAGAGCACGTGAGAGTCTCTCTCTCTCTCTCTGTCTCTGTTTTGCCATTTTCTGCCACATGAGGTCCCTGTTGCTGATAAACCACCAAGGAAGACATTCACCAGATGTGTTCCCCGTACTTTGAATTTTCCAGCCTGCAAAGCTGTAAGCAATAAATTTTATTTTGTTACAAATCACCCACTTCCACGTGTGTTGTTATAAGCAACAGAAACAGACTAACACAGTGTCCACATCCCAGATCCAGAGAAATAATCAAGCTGCCATGCCCTGGTAGATCCTCCCCTGAGTCTTTGAACAACTGCACACAAATGCATCTGAGTAAGAAACAGCTAGACTTACGTGTCCCAGGCTGGCCCACCACATTCAGGCACTGGCGATCCAGTCCCCAAATACCTGGCATGTCACACATCCATACCCAGTCTGAAAGTCAGGCCATCAACCCCATCTACAATGAGCCAGCCCCTGACATGACTGACCCACAGTGAGCATGTGCACACCCCAAGCCTGAGAGTCAGCACAGTAAGTCCGCCCCAGAAAATCCATGCCACCACTGCCACCAACCTCCCAAGCTTAGGTCACCTATTTTATTTTTATTTTTTTAACAATAAATCCACCCGGAAAACACAAACACTTATATTACAAGTTAATATCCAGGATGCGTATGAGGGTAGCAGGACAATTGTGATACAAAGAAACAGTGTGCAATTAACTCTCCAGGACACATCCTGTCCTCCTGCTCACTTTGTATCTAGAGGGATTTTTCCTATACACTGTGACAGTTCAAAACATGACTGTGAAGCTGAATATTTTTGTGTGTGTGTTACAACGAATTGCTCAGCATCAATCAAAAGCATCATTGCAGGTAGATTTTTTAAAAAGACCAATGGCAAGTGTGTGTGTGTGTGTGTACGTGTGTGTGCGTGTGTGTACATGTGTGTGTGCATGTGTGTGTGTGTGCGTGTTTGTGTGTGCACATGTGTGGAAAGAGATAAAGCTAGAGAAAGACAGAGAGAGAGAGATAGAGATGACACCTGTTCAGCGTATTAGACTCCAGTCCAATCAAAACCTTATTTTTCCCCTTCATCCTGAGATCACAGATAACACACGTGTTGATCTTTTGATGTAAGTGAGGGCCATATGATTAATTATGCCAATGGAAATGTATACAGTTATAACATATACACTCACAGCCTGGCTACTTAATTTCAACAGGTACACAAGATGAATAAGTTCTAGAATCTGCTATACAACACTGTGCCCATACTTAACAATACCGTATTGTGCACTTAAAATGGTTAGTAGGGAGATCTCATTTTGAGTGTCTTTGCAACAATTAAAAAACATTCCACCTGAAATGTGTTTCCATCTCCTTCTGTTTACTGTTATATGTCGGTCCACAAGTTGTAGACTCTGGGTTTAAAACCAGTGGATTCGGGGTAGAGTGACTTTGTGAATCAGACACCTCTTCTCACCACAACTTCCCTCCTGAACACATTAGAATAGAAACGAGGAAGATGTAGATCTTTGTTCTTGCACCTTATTCCAGATGAGATGCTGGGCTGTTTGCTCCACTAGGCAGAGCATCCTGATAAATTATCCTGGACAAATAGACGTGGGCAACAAGAACTCTTTAGAGTCGGTTGAAGAGTTGGAAAAAAACTGAAACATAATTGCAAACTAAACATGGCTACTTTAAATCTACTCACTGATAATTAGAAAATCTGTGTCATATCTTAGTCTGGTTCTGATACTTGATTTGTTATTTCAGAGCATTTGTTTTTCTTTGCCTTTTACCATGTCTTTTTTTTTCCCCCCTTTTTGTCTTTTTTCGTGTCCAGCAACGGATCGCAACCCTCAGTGTCGCGCCCGCACCGGACTGGGACCGGCAACGGGATCGCAACCCTCGATGTTGCACCCGCACCTCACTCAGCCAGTGAGAGGGAACCGGTCTGTATGTGGGATCCGAACCCTCGGCGGGAGCGCCGCCGCGCTCCCAAGCGGCGCACTGTAGCAGTGCGCCACCAGGCCGGCCCATACCATGTCTTTTAACATTTTGGAAAATTCCAACAAAATGTATGAGTTAACAGGAACTGAAGAATCAGCCCCAAATTGTCCAACAGCAGCTCCTGTCTTGAAATTCATTCAGGACCCTTGACGGGCTGTCCCACCATGACATGGATCTGCTCTTGGGACTGAGAGGGAGGTCACAGGGGCAGACACAGCACAGCATCCACCCCAGCCCCTGGCCTCTTTCTCTGTGGTGGGCAGTGGTGCAGAGAATGGTGCCCACAGGAATCAGCCCCTAATTATCCAAAAGCAGCTCCTGTCTTGAAATTCATTCAGGACCCTTGACGGGCTGTCCCTCCATGACATGGAGCTGCTCTTGGGACTGAGAGGGGGCTCACAGGGGCAGACACAGCACAGCATCCACCCCAGCCCCTGGCCTCTTTCTCTGTGGTGGGCAGTGGTGCAGAGGGTGGTGCCCACAGTCATGGAGCAGCTGTCATGGGCCCCAACACACAGACCTCACAGGGAAATATGTTTTTAAAATTTTTATATTAGGGATGTTATTACTGCTTTCATGTTAACCATTGCAATTGATTGTATTTATATGTATAGAGAGAAATACAATACATATATTTACAGCTGGAATATCTGATGAGATTGGATGATTAAATGAAAGATTAACATCCATAAAATGTGAATGAAAACTGATTTTAGGTTGAACATTTTTACACTTTAGATGAACAGGATCATCTGAGAGAAGCCGGAATTTACAAGAGTCTTGATCTCTTTCCGAAACATTGAGAATCATTTTCCATTCTCCAGAGTAATGCACACGGCATCATCTTTTGCAGGGTCTCTGTGGATTCTGAAGGGCTGTGTCTTCTATGGCAGGATGGACAGCACAATGTAGGAGTGGAACTCATGGAACAGCAACAGTGGAACAATGGAACGAGCTCTCAGGGGTGATGAGAACCACATCACAGGAGAGGATACAGGGAAAGAAAGCAGGGGTTGTGCTGGGACCAAAATTGTGGAAGCAAGACCCAGAGCCTGCGTTTATGACAGGGTAGGGCTGAGTCCAAGAGAGCACAGAAGAAAACAGGGGTTAAAGAAAGTTAGATCTGGCCTCAGACAGCTAGGCTCACATTTTCCCATGTTTGAAACTCAGCAAGTTCTCACCCATTTCACAATTACATGTCAAAAAATTTTAAAGAAAAACAAAAGCTCGCAGTTAACTAAAAGAAAACAAAAATACAGATAATGTCACCTCAGTTCCTCAGCACTTATAAGGACAAAGCTCCCCCACATGCAAATTTTCCTTCAAGCTCCAGGGTAAATGTAGACTCATGGGCGGTGGAAGCTCACAGGTCTGTCCTCAGACAGGGCTCAGGTCTCTGGGGAAGGCAGAGTTGAGATCTAACAGAAGATGAGATTGTGGGGTCTACTCCTTTGCCTGGTGACAGCTCCCCAATGTGAGTGTCTCAAATGTCACACATGGGTTCTGGGATGTTTGTGACTGAGTATGACTGACAGGTTCTGATTCTCTTTTTCTCCAGGTGTCCTGTCCGAGGTGCAGCTGCAGGAGTCAGGCCCAGAACTGGTGAAGCCCTCGCAGGCCCTCTCCCTCACCTGTGCTGTCTCTGGATTCTCCATCACA
>NW_007732198.1:31280-34840 GCF_000696425.1 Galeopterus variegatus | reverse complement strand
TGTGACCCTCTGTACCTTCCTGACTGCATCTTCGATTTGGGGACAGCAGTTCACCCTGTGAGTTCACTTCTTTTACAAATATAAGAAGAGTTACTGATTTTCAGTCTGTTCTGTGTTTTTCATGTTGTCTGGTCGGCAGTGATGACGTCCAAGCTTCTGACGTGCAAGACCTGAGACCAGAACTCCTCGTGTCACACCTGGAGATCAAGGACTGTGTGTGTGTGTCCTCATGGTTGCTGCTTGTTTACATCCACTTGTCACATTGAAGGTGTCGAGTAGAAGCTGTGCTGGCTGCTGTGCTCACCTCGTTCATGATTCTGAGGGACGCCCTGATCCTTCACCACTGTGTGGTCTGAGAGAGGTTATTTCTACTTCACATTTTTCATAAATGTTATCTTAATTGACACGTCATAATTGTATTCATTTATGGGGAACAACGTGATTTTTTGATAAGTGTGTATAATGTGGAATAATTAGGTCAAACGGATCAACAGATCGATCACTTTCCCTTATAAGTTTTGTGGTTACACTTTTGAAATTTACTCTCTTTGCTGTTTTAAAATAAACGATCTATTTTTATTGACTATACTTCCAGTGAAATTCAATAAATATCAAATGTTTACTCCTTCTCGGGTAGAAGGAGGATATAAGGAGACGCTGGTCTCCTTCAGTTTTGAAGGATCATTTAGCTGAAGGTACAATCCTGGTGATGGTGCTTGTTGCCTCCAGCACTTAAAATATATCAAACCTCTCCATTTTTGTTTGCATGGATTCTGACAAGAAGTCCTCTGTAATCCCTATCATTCTTATTTTATGTGGAAGCATCTTTAAACCTAAACAGTTTAAGTATTTTCTGTCATTTTAATATGATAACGTTTAATATTTTGGTCATGGTTGTGTAGGTGTATATGTGTTTGCATGTGTATGTTTGTGTATTTGTATGTTTGTGTGTGTACATGTGTGTTTGTATGTATGTGTACATGTGTTTGTGTGTGTGCATGTGTGTGCATGTTTTGTGTGTGTGCATGTGTGTGGTTTATTGTGTGCATCTGTGTGTATTTTGTGTGCATGTCTGTGCATGTTTTGTGTGTATGCGTGCATGTGTGTGCATGTTGTGTGCATGTGCATGCTGTGTATATGTGTATGTGTGTATGTGTGTGTGTGCATGCTGTGTGTATGTGTCTGTGTGCATGTATGTGTGTGTGCATGCATGTGTATGTGCTTCACTGTTGTTTTATTTACCCTGGTTGGTGCTCTGTGAGCTTCCTTGATCTCTATTTTTGTATCTACCATCAATTTTGAGAAATTCTCATCTGTGAATATTTAAATTGATTCTGTTTTATTCTCCTTCTGCTCACTGGTGATCCAATTATACATATGTTACATGTTATGAAATTCTCTCACAGGTCATTTACTCTCTGTCTTATTTTTAATTTACTCTGTTTTCTTGGTTTCTTTCTTTCTTTCTTTCTTTCTTTTCTTACTCTTCATTTCACTCTGAAATCTTCTCTCGGCATATCATCTTACTCTTCATTTCACTTTGAAATCTTCTCTCGGCATATCATGAAACTCTCTGATGCTTTCTTTGGCCATGTCCATTCTACAGATGAACTCCAAAATGGAATCCTGAGGTTCTCTTACAGTGCTTTGTTTTTAGCATTTAATTTTTATCAATTTTAATATGCACAAGAAAGCTTAAGAAGATATACCATCTTCTAACATAATTCCCAAAACGGTTAATACAAATTAGAATCACTGAGGGCCATCAACTTTGTTATTTATTTCAGAATTGCTTTGGCTATTTGATGTCTTCTGTTGTTTAAAACAAATTTCAGATTTTTTTTTTTTACTTCTGTGAAAAAAAAATTGCATTGGGGTTTTGAAAAGTTTGTGCTAAATGCTTGCTTTGCTCAATACTATATTAATTATTTTATCAATTACTTTCTAGACAATTCATTGTTAGTGTATGGGAACACTACCAATTTATCTGTGCTGATCTTTCGTCATGCTATATCACCAAATTTGTTCATTAGTTCTGGCAGTTCATAGGTGGAGATTTTAGGGTTTTATATCTATGATTATGTTATCAGCAAAAAGAAAAGAAATATTCTCCTTTCCTATGTGTAGGTCATTTTTTAAATTTTCATTACCTAACTGCTCTGTATAGAACTTCCAGTTTTATGTTAAAGAGAAGTGGAGACACAGCGCATTGTTGTCTTGTTCTGATCACATATAACAAGTGTTCAACTTTCAATGTTAAGAATGTTACTAGCTATGAGATTGTCATATGTGACCCTTAATGTAATGAGGTATATTTTTTCTCTTTCTAATTTGCTGAAACTTTTGTTATTACAAAGGAGTTGAAGTATGTCAACTGCTTTTTCTGCATCTGTTGAGATGATTGTATGTTTTTTCTCCTTTATTCCATAATGTAGTTTATCACTCCACTGTCCTTTTTTTGAGTATAAATTTCCCTTATCCCCAGACTCTAAGAAAACAGGTCAGATTCTCCAATGTCTTCAGCATTTCCTTACTTGGAATCGGCTGTTTTACACTGATGCATAGTTACTGTTTTTCATTTTTACCTCTTCTCCATTTCAAAGTAATTGATTCTGATGTGATTAGGTAGGATTATCTGATGTATGTCCTGGACTGTCACAAGGGAACAGTTTGTATGTATATTTTAATACAATTTCACAATCTGTAACTTCTCCCAGCTCATTTTAAATAAAAAAAGACTAAAACAAGTAATCAACTGCAAATACCAACAATTTCAAATTGAGAAAGGAAATCTTTCTAACAGGTGGACAACAATCCCAAAGAGAGAAGACATTAGTCATGCAGCGTCATCACCAGACAGTAGAAATGGACAAGCACCAGACAGTGGTACCACGTGGCAACTAATGCTCAGAGTTAGAGTTACTATGATCCAGTGACTCCCAGGTGCCCGGAAATACTCTTTGAACAGGGTTGTCTACAGTTTTCATCCTGGATGTGACTCATCACAGTACATTGGGTAAAGGGGAGGCAGGGCACAGAGAGTGTCCATCTCACAGGTCTGCAGATGCAGGAGGAGCTGCACTTGAGAAAACACCACCGAGGAGTCACCTCTGACCTGAAGCACGTGATGAGATCACGAACCTCAAGACTGAGCCTGACATGACAGTCAAGGCTGACGTTGGAAGTGTTGGGGCAGGAGTGTGAACAGAGGATTTCTAAATGAGATTGAGGAAGATGAGTTTTCTAGTAATTTCCACAGTAATATTTCTAGTCCAATGTGTATTTTTCAAATGGGGGAGGGGTGGGGGCCATCTTGTCAACATGTGTGGGGGGCTCTCTTGCCTTAGTGACTTGTTTCTGAGGAATAAGATGTAGTAGAGGTCTCTCTCTCTCTCTCTCTCTCTCTCGCTCTCTCTATCTCTCATCTCCTGACCACGGTATTTCAAAAGCATTTCTTGAAGTTCAGAAATTCTTCTTTTTTAATTTTTTTAACATGTTCTGAATATTCTTGGGGTACAAAGAAAATTGTCACCACTCATGCATAAGATGTGATGGCCAGA
>NW_007732198.1:27276-30788 GCF_000696425.1 Galeopterus variegatus | reverse complement strand
GAGTTTTCTAGTAATTTCCACAGTAATATTTCTAGTCCAATGTGTATTTTTCAAATGGGGGAGGGGTGGGGGCCATCTTGTCAACATGTGTGGGGGGCTCTCTTGCCTTAGTGACTTGTTTCTGAGGAATAAGATGTAGTAGAGGTCTCTCTCTCTCTCTCTCTCTCTCTCGCTCTCTCTATCTCTCATCTCCTGACCACGGTATTTCAAAAGCATTTCTTGAAGTTCAGAAATTCTTCTTTTTTAATTTTTTTAACATGTTCTGAATATTCTTGGGGTACAAAGAAAATTGTCACCACTCATGCATAAGATGTGATGGCCAGATCCATACTAGCAGCATGCCAATTACCAGAAATTGTGATTTGACCACATGTCCCATACCCAATTATCCCCCCAGTTATCCTCAACCCCCACCCCAGTCCGCCTTTCCCCACTCCACTTCGTATCCCTAGGTATGTTCTCTCCAACTGCGAGTCCAACAAACTACTGTGGTCTCTCTTTCCTTCCTTCTTTGTCTGTTAGCTCCCATGTATGAGTGAGTACATAGAATATTTATCCCTCCATGTTTTGCTTATTTCACTCAACATAAGTTTCTCCAAGCTCATCCATGTTGTTGCAAATGTGAGAATTTACTCTTTTTTTAATGGCAGAACAGTATTCCATGGTGTATACATACCACAATTTCCTTATCCAATTGTCCATTGATAGACATTTAGGTTGGTTCCATATCTTGGCTATTGTGAAAAGAGCTACAGTGAATATGGGAGCACAGGTATCCCTTCAATGTGATGATTTGCATTCCTTTGGGTATATACCCAGAAGTGGGATTGCTGAATTGTATGGAAGATCTACCTGTAGTTGTTTGAGAAACCTCCATACAGTTTTCCATAGTGGTTTTACTAATTTACAGTCCCACCGACAGTGCAGGAGCATGCCCTTCTCTCTACACCCTCACCAGCATTTGTCTTTTTGATTGGAGCCATTTTAACTAGGGTGAGATGATATCTCAGTGGGATTTTAATTTGCATTTCCGTGATGACTAGTGTTGTTGAGCATTTTTTCATGTACCTGTGGTGATTTGCACATCTTCCTTTGAAAAATGTCTGGTCAGTTCCTTTGCCCATTTTTTAATTGTTATTATATTTATTTATTTATTTTTACTGTGTAATTGTTTGAGTTCCTTGTATATTATGGATATTAATCTGTTGTTGGATGCATAGTTACCAAAAATTTTCTCATACTCTCTTGGTTGTCATTTCACTCTGTTGATTGTTTCCTTTGCTGTGCAGAAGGTCTTTAATTTGATATAGTCCCACTTGTTTATTTTTCCTTTTGTTGCTTGTGCGTTTGGTCTCATGTTCATAAAGTCTGTGCCAAGGCTTAGTTGCTGAAGTGTTTCACCTATATTTTCCCTTAGTAATTTGACAGTTTCATATCTTATACTTAAGTTTTTAATCCATTTTGGGTTGATTTTAGTATATGGTGACAGGTGCATATCTAGGCTCATTCTGCATATGGATATCCAATTTCCCAGCATCACTTATTGAAGAAGCAGTCTTTTCCCTAGTGTATGTTTTTGTTGCCTTCATCAAATATCAGATGGCTGTAAGCCTGAGGGGTGATTTCTGGTTTCTCTACTCTGCTCTGCTGGTCTGAGTGTCTGTTTTTATGCTAGTACCGTGCTTTTATGGTTACTATAGCTTTGTAGTATATTTTGAGGTCAGGTAGTGTTATGCCTCTAACTTAATTTTATTATTATTATTATTATTTTTGCATAGGATTGCTTTTTGCTATTTGGGGTCTTTTGTTTTTCCATATGAATGATAACACTGTTTTGGGGGGGGTTCCCCCATGTCTGTGAAGAATGTCATTCGTATTTTGATGTGGATTGCATTGAATCCGTACATTGCTTTGGGTAGTATAGACATTTTCACAAGGTTAATTCTTCCAATCCAGGAGCGTGGAATGTCTTTCCATCTTTTTGTGTCTTCTTTAATTTCTTTCCCCAGTGGTTTGTTGTTCTCATTGTAGAGACTGTTCACCTCCTTGGATAAATTGATTCTTAACCTCCTTGGATAAATAGATTCTTAGGCATTTTATTTATTTGTTTATTTATTTTTGATGACTGTTGTAAGTTGGCTTATTTCTTCATATCTCTTTGTGTTAGCTAATTATTGAATAATATAAACGCAACTGATTTGCGGACATTTGTTTTGTGTCCTGCAACATTACTGAAATTATTAAACAGCTCTAAGAGTTTTTTGATAGAGTCTCTAGGCTTTTCTATACATAGTATCATGTCATCTGCAAATACAGACCGTTTGACTTCATCTTTTCCAATCTGGATGTCCTTTATTTCTTTCTCTTGCCTGATTGCTCTGGCTAGTACCTCCAGTACTATGTTAAATAGAAGTGGTGAGAGTGGGCATCCTTGTCTTGTTCCTGTTCTTAAGGGAAAAGCCTTCAGTTGTTACCTAGTCAGAATGATACTGGTGGTGGGCTTGCCATAGATAGATTTTATTGTGTTGAGATACTTTCCTCCTATAACTAATTCGTTGAGAGTATTTATTATGAAGAGATGTTGAATTTTGTCAAATGCTTTTTTAGCATCTATTGAGGTAGTCATATGATCTTTGTCCTTGAGTTTGTTGATGTGGTGTATCACATTTATTGACTTTCATATGTTGAACCACCCTTCCATCCCTGGGATGAATCCTACTTCATCATGGTGTATAATTTTTGTGATGTGTTGCTGTGTTCTCATTGCTGATATTTTGTTGAGGATTTTTGCATCTTTGTTCATCAAGGATATTAGCCTGTAATTTTCTTTTTTTGTTGTGTCTTTATGTGTTTTTGGTATCAGAGTTATGTTATATTCATAGAATGAGTCTGGGAGAATGGTTTCTGTTTCAATTTTTGGAATAGTTTGAGGAGAATTGGTTTTATTTCCTCTTAGAAGTTTGTTAGAATTCAGCTCTAAAGCCTTACAGACCTGGGTTTTCTTTGGTTGAAAAATAGTGATTAACACTTCAATCTCATTTTTCATTATTGGTCTGTTCAGATTTTCTATCTCTTCTTGGTTTAGTCTGGGTAGTTTGTATGTGTCCAGAAACATATTCATATCTTCCAGGTTTTCATATTTGTTGTCATACACTTGTTTATAAAAGTCTCCAATGATTCTCATATTTCTGTGCTATCACTTGTAATGTCTCCTGTTTCTTTTCCGGTTTTTGTTATTTGGGTCTTTTCTTTTTTTGTGAGCCTTGCTAATGGATTGTCTATTTTATTTATCTTGTCTAAGGACCAATTTTTGTTTCATTGATCTTTTCTTTCATTTTGGGGTCTCTATTTAAAGCTCTGCTCTGATCTTAATGATCCCTTTCTGTCTACTATCTTTAGAACTGGATGGTTGTTGTTTTTCACATTCTTTAAGGCATAGTGTTAGGTCATTTATTTGAAGTCTTTCCATTCTTTTTTTTTTTTTTTTTTTTTTTTTTTTTTTTTTTTGCCCA
>NW_007732198.1:23772-26595 GCF_000696425.1 Galeopterus variegatus | reverse complement strand
GCTATCACTTGTAATGTCTCCTGTTTCTTTTCCGATTTTTGTTATTTGGGCCTTTTCTCTTCTTTTTTTGTGAGCCTTGCTAATGGATTGTGTATTTTATCTATCTTCTCTAAGGACCAACTTTTTGTTTCATTGATCTTTTCTTTCATTTTGGGGTCTCTATTTAAAGCTCTCATCTGATCTTAATGATCCCTTTCTGCCTACTATCTTTAGAACTGGATGGTTGTTGTTTTTCACATTCTTTAAGGCATAGTGTTAGGTCATTTATTTGAAGTCTTTCCATTCTTTTTTTCTTTTTTTTTTTTTTTTTTTTTTTTTTTGTCTTTTTTGTGACCAGTCGCACAGCGCTCAGCCAGTGAGCACACCGGCCATCCGTATATAGCATCCGAACCCGCAGCGGGAGCGCTGCTGTGCTCTCAGCACCGCACTCTCCCGAGTGCGCCACAGAGTCGGCCCTCCATTCTTTTGATGTAAACGTTTATTGCAATAAATTTGCCTCTTAGTACTGCTTTTGCAGTGTCTCACAGGTTTTAATGTGACAAATCTTTATTTTTTTTTTTAGTTTCAAGAATTTTTTTGATTTCCTGTTTAATTTCTTCTTGGGCCTATATGTCATTCAGGAACCTACTGCTTAGTTTCCATGTATTTGTATAGTTTCGAGGGTTTTGCTGGTTATTGATTTCTTGTTTTAGTCCATTGTAGTCTGAAAAGATACTTGGAATAATTACATTTTTTAAAATTTGCTGGGACTAGATTTGTGACCTAATATGTGGTCTACCCTGCAGAATGTTTCATGTGCTGTTGAGAAGAAAGTTTATTCTTTAGTTGTTGGGTGAAGTGTTCTGCATACATCTGCCAGGTCCAGTAGGTCTAATGTGTAGTTTAAAAACTGTGACTTTTTGCTGATTTGTTGCCTGGAAAAAAACTTTCCCTATGGAGAAAGGGCTGTTTGGATCACCCACTATTAACGTATTAGGACCTATTTCTTTCTTTAGGTCCAAGAGTGTTTCCTTCATATATTTGGTGTTCAAGTATGGGTGCTACATATATATGATTGTTATGTCTTCTAGCTGGATAGATCCTTTTATCATTATATAGTGGCCTTCATTGTCTCTTTTTTTGTTTCTTGGTTTGAAGTCTATCTTATCTGATATAAGAATAGCTGCTCCTGCTCTTTTTTGGTTTCCATTTGCGTGGTGTCACTTTTAGTCTCTGTGTGTCTCCACAGCTGAGATGGGTCTCATGAAGACAACATATACTTGGGTCTAGCTGTTTAATCCAGTCTGTCAATCTGTGCCTTTTGAATGGGGAGTTTAATCCATTCACATTTAGGTTAGTAATTGACATGTATTGTTTAATTCCTGTCATTTACCTGATTTTTGATTAGATGTTTTAAATATCATTTGATCATTCTTTCTGCTTTTAATTATCTTCTTCAGTGTTAGTTTGAAATTTGTCGTGGGATGATTTAGCTTCTTACTCTTTCTTATGGCATTCTTGTTTTAACGGCAGGTTTTACTATTTCTTGTCTATCTGTGATAGTGATCCTCATTATTCAGATTTCAGATGCAGGACTCTGTTGAGAATTTCTTGCAGGGCTGCTCATGTGGTGGTGAACTCCCACAATTTTTGTTAGTATGTAAAATATACTATTTCTCCCTCATTTCTGGGGGTTAGCCTTGCTGGCTAAAGAATTCTTGGCTGGTGGGGGTTGTTTTGTTTGTTTGTTTGTTTTAGTGTTTTGATCTGTCATTCCACTTTCTTCTGTCCTGTAAGATTTCAGTAGGCAAGTCTACTGTTAGTCTGATGGGGGTTCCCCTATAGGTGACTTCATGCTTTTCTCTTGTTGCTTCTAGAGCTCTTTGTCTTTGTGCCTTGCAAGTTTAATTATTGTGTAGTGGGAGGGACGTTTTTGGATTGTATCTGTTTGGGGACCTTTGAGCTTCCTGGATCTGAAGGTCTGCATCTCTCCCTACACCTGGGAAGTTTTCTGTTATTATTTCCTTGTGTAGGTTTTTAATTCCTTTTCCTTTCTCCTCTCCTTCTGGAATACACACCATTCAGATGTTAGAGTGCTAGAGCTTGTCTGCTATGTCTCTTAGATTTTCTTCATTATTTCTACACAATAGCTGGCTTTTCCTTAGAAGCTGGGGAAGATTGTTCTTAGCCTCCTCCAATCCAATGCTTTTTCTTCTGCTTACACTGTTGCTGTGGCTGAGCAATGCAAATCACCTCCCCATAGCAGGCCCTAGGGCACTCATGGAAGATTGGAGGATAAGACTGTGGGGGCCACTGAGGTGTCAGGGTGTAGTGATGAAATTTTGGTCAGAACTCACTCCATCCTAGTGGCCTTCATAGCTCTGGCTTCAATAGTTTCCACATTTTTTTTCCTTTGCAAGTCACTTAGCAACTAATGGAGGAGCAGTAACAGAACACTTTGCTTGTAAGATAAGGAGAGTGACACCTGCCACCCCAAAACAAGCAACAGGAAGCTGCACAGCACCTGGGAATCCTGCACTTGCATGGCTTTTGTCTCTTTGGCACAGCTCCACTTTTGTCTATTTGTCCCTTGTAAGCTTCAACTCTCCCTCACCCCCGGGGAGCAGAGAAAGAACTGCACAGCACCAGGATGGATCTATATACTCTGCCCAATCCCTGTAAGTAGCCATCCATCGATGATAATAATAATAGTAATGACAATAATAATAATGATACACTCAGACATATGATGAACAATTAGAAGTACTTACTGCCTATTCCACTTACTTAAAGTCTAGAAGAGAAAAACTACTGTGAAGTAACATAAAGAAGGTCACAAGTTGC
>NW_007732198.1:22386-23221 GCF_000696425.1 Galeopterus variegatus | reverse complement strand
TGTGTGATGTAAACAAAAAATAGAACACAGCAAAATGACGAAGTGCTCTCATTACAGGAAGAAGAACGTCTCTAGGCGAAACTGACTAGGCAGATCCAACTCTTTCCTGAGGTTGGTTCACCCCAGACCCTGGGGCTCCCTCTTACCATACATGAGCACTTGGATACACTGTATAATCCATTAATGATTCTGAGTCACCATCTCTGGAGAAAATGCCAAAAACTTGCTGCATCTGCAAATGAAAAATATGAGAACCATGGACAAGGCCACATATTACTGTGTGAGAGACACAGTGAGGGGATGTCAGTGTGAGCCCAGATACAAACCTCCTTACAGGGGCACGTGGGACCACCAGGGGATACTGAGGACACAGTGAGCACAGGGTCAGCCCAGGAGCAGGTGCAGGTGGAGGTTAAGTGCTCTTTCCTTTTGCAGTCTTGGGTGTCCTCCTCATCAAACAGTTTCCCAGCATATCTCTGTAGANCTTGTTCACTAGGTCAATGGTTGTCTGGCTAGGCTAAGGCCTGGAACCCTCACAGCACCAATTGTCTAGCTGCACGACCATGCCTGCGCCAGTTGTGGCCCAGTTGGTGCAGGATTACCAGCAGGTAAAAGAGGCTGACAACTGGTGTGGTTGAGTAGCTTTACACAGACTCATTAAAGTGCATCTGCATGAACTCTGGTTCTCTATGTGTGATGTAAACAAAAAATAGAACACAGCAAAATGACGAAGTGCTCTCATTACAGGAAGGAGAACGTCTCTAGGCGAAACTTACTAGGCAGGTCCAACTCTTTCCTGAGGTTGGTTCACCCCAGACCCTGGGGCTCCCTCTTA
>NW_007732198.1:18323-21478 GCF_000696425.1 Galeopterus variegatus | reverse complement strand
TTTCCTTTTGCAGTCTTGGGTGTCCTCCTCATCAAACAGTTTCCCAGCATATCTCTGTAGATTCATGATTCTGGGTTTACCATTGTCATCTCTGAATTAGAGCTTTCGTTGTAGCAGGAGGACATATTCTCACATGCACAGTTGTCACTGTCACTTAGGAAATCAGAATGACTCTGCTGTGGTCACCAGAATTAGAGTCCTGAGGAAGCTCAGGGGACCTGATGAGTCTTTCCCAGACAGGCCCAGGGCAGAGACCTCAGTGGGGTCTTTCCTTTAAGGAGACTCTTTGAAAGTCACATTCGAAGCAAGAGGAGGCTGGGCCAGGTTCAGAGGCCAGTGAAATCCAGTGGATTTTACATCTGACCACCCTAAACATTGCACGCATCAGACTCAGCACTGATCAGGTTATCTTATGATTTTAGTGCCTCCCCACTTATAAGACACAGGATTCTGCACTGAAAAATCTCTTCTCAGTCTCTACAGTAAATTCCAATGTTGGTCTGTGGAAGCTAACAGCTCAAAGAGGAAAAGGTAAAAGGACATGAAAATCAACTACAATGTATATTGAGAAGTTAAAATAATATAAATAAACAAACAAATAAATAAATAAAATTAAATTTAAAAAAAAGAACTGAAGTCCCGGGTGTCCTGTTCCAGGTGAAATTTCGGGAATTGGGCTCAACACTGGTGAAGCTCTTGCAGACCCTCCCCCTCACCTGCACTATCTCTGGATTCTTTATCACAACAAGTAGTTGCTGCTGGGACTGGATCCACCAGCCACTCGGGTAGGGCCGCAAGGGATGAGGCACATTTGTCGTTATGAGAAATTACACTGCAGTCTTCATCTCCAGAGACAAGTCTAACAACCAGTTTTCCCTGTAGTTGAGCTCCATGACCACCGAGGACACAGCTATGCAGGACGGTACAAGAGGAGCACAGGCAGAGGAAGCCACTGTGAGCCCAGACACAAGTCTCCCCAAAGGGAGACAAAAGGAGCTGGGTGACCAGCAGCCCTCAGCACCACCAGGGGGCACTTTGGACACACACAACAGGTTGAGTTGGGGACAGGAGCAGTGGAAAGCTTGGAGGGGGTTCTCTCAGAGGCTGTGGTTTCCCACCAGAAGATGCCTCCCCAAAGACTCCAAACATAGTAAATCTAGGTATGTTTCCTATCTTTGAACATCATCACACGTTTTTTTCTTTGTTTGTTTTTTCTCTGGGACTCAGGCTTGCCTGACTTTCCCTGTCTGTCTCAGGACAGGATGCAGCGTAACATTTCTTAGTGAGGTCCATCCTTAGGGCTGCACAGTGAGGAAGGGTGCAGCTGTGCTGTGCTCTCCACCACCGCTTCCTCATACTGTATCAGCAACAGTGCCAGGGATCAGTGACTCGGACTCAGCAGGGGGACACTGGTGGATTATTTAAAGGGCTTACCTTCTGGAGCGGAGCTTCCCTCTATCCATGCTGAAGTCTTCCCTTCTGCAAACTAGTCACCATGCAGTTGAATTTCTAAGAATCATGTACTTCTCTCCACCAAAGTAGTAGAAACCATTTTTCTAAGATCTAAAATTCATTGCAGCTGCACTAGTCCATTTTTGTGTTGCTATGACAGAATGCACAAGAGTGGGTAATTTATAAAGAAAAGGGTTTTATCTGGCTCGTGATTCTGGGACAGCTGCATCTGGTGCAAGCCTCAGGCTGCTTCTACTCATGGTGGAAAATGGCAGGTCGGCCAGCTAGTGCAAGGAGACCACATGGCAAGAAGAAGCGAGAGACAGAGGAGGTTCCAGGATCCTTTAAACAACCGACTCTCACGAGAACTAACAAAGCAAGAACTCACTACCCTCTCCAGAAAGAGCATTAATCTATTCATGAAGGATCCGCCCCCATGACCCAAACATCTCCAAACACTGCCACATCGGGGATCAGATAACAACATGAGCTTGGGGGCAGGAACATACCAGACTATATCATCCTGCCCCTGACATCCCCCCATCCCCAGTAAACTCATGTCCCTCTCACATACGACATAAAATCATTTCATGCCAATGGTACCAAAAGTCTTAGCTTGTTTCAGCACCAAATTACAAGTCTAAAGTCTCATGTGAGACTAAAGGCAAAACTACTTCCAGCCGTGAACCTGTAATAAATTTATCTACTTCCCAGATGCAATGGCGGGACAGACATTGGGTACACATTCCCATTCCGAAGGGAAAAATTGGCCAGAAGAAAGGAGGAACAGGCCCCAAACAAGTCCAAAACCCACCAGAGCAGACATGAATTTTTTTTTAAGATGACAGGTCAGGGGATTTTAACCCTTGACTTGGTGTTGTCAGCACCACGCTCTCCGAAGTGAGCTAACCGGCCATCTGTATACAGGGATCCGAACTGGTGGCCTAGATGTTATCAGCACCACACTGTCCCAAGTGAACCACAGGCCAGCCCCAGAAATGAAATCTTAAAGCTCCAAAATAATCCCCTTTGCCTTCAAGTCCTTTATCCTGGGCATAGCAGAGGTTAGGGGCCCCCAAAGCCCACCGCCATCACTCTGCCAGGATAGACCACTAGGCTGCTCTGTGCCTGCAGCTCTTCCAGGTGGCTCTTGCCAATGTCCATACTGTTCCGGGGTCCTGAAAGGGGCACAAGTCCCATCGCTCTGCTAGACATTGTCCTAGTGGGGGCTGCCTACGGGTACTACAACACCACACTTCTGCTCAGCATTGCTCTAGTAGATGCCTCTGCAGTGGCTCCACCCCTGTGGCAGGTCTCTGCCTGAGCCCCAGGTTTTCCATACATCCTCTGAAATCTTGTGTTCTGCAGGTCTGCAGACTTAACACGATGAGGATGCCACCAAGGTTTCTGGCTTGTGCTCTCCAGAGCTTCAGCATGAACCACACCTGAGGCCACCTGAGGCAGGGCTGCTCCAGCCAGAGCAGCTGGGATGCAGGGACTGGTGTCGGGCAACAGTACCCGCAAACTGTCCCCTGGAACTACTCAGTCCTCCTAGGCCTGTGATGTGAGGGGTGGACCCAGACACTTCTGAAATGCCTTCATGGCCTTTCTCCCATTGTCTTGGCTGTTAGCATCTGGCTGCCTCATCACCAGGCTAATGTCTTTAGCAACCAGTCTATCTGATGCATCCTTGTGTTTTTCTC
>NW_007732198.1:10387-18313 GCF_000696425.1 Galeopterus variegatus | reverse complement strand
TTAGCATCTGGCTGCCTCATCACCAAGCTAATGTCTTTAGCAACCAGTCTATCTGATGCATCCTTGTGTTTTTCTCCTGAAAGGGCTCTCTCATTCTCTACCACATGGCCAGGCTACAAGATTTGGAAAATCTTTATGGTCTGCTTCTCTTTTAATGATAAATTCCAGATTCATGTCATACCTTTGCTACCATAACTGAGCATAGGCTGTTACAAGTAGCCATGCAGCTGTCTCAATGCTTTGCTGCTTAGAAATCTGCCAAATATTTTGGTTCACAACACTTAAATCACACGTTCCACAAAGTCCTAGGGCATGGACACTATGCAGCCAAGTTCCTTGCTGTGGTGTATCAAAGGTGATCTTTTGTCCAGTTCCCAGTAAGTTCCTCATTTCTGCTTGAAACCTCATCACTATACCTTTATTGTCCACATTTCTAGCAGCATTCACATCACAACTACTTGAAAAATCTCTAAGATGTTCCAAACATTCCCTTGTCTTTTTTTCTTCTTCCGAGTCCTCCAAACTCCTCCAACCTTAGCCCATTCCCCAGTTCCAAAGCTGATTTCACATTTTCAGGAATCTGTGTAGAACACCCCACTCCTGGTGCCAATGTTCTGTGTTTAGTTTGTTTTTGTGATGTTATTACAGAATACCTGAAACAGGGTAATTTGTAAAGAAAACAGGTTCATTTGGCTCACGATTCTGGGACAGCTGCATCTGGTGCAGGCCTCAGGCTGCTTCTGCTCATGGTGGAAAGTGGCAGGCAGCCGGTGGGTACAAGCAGATCACATGGCAAGATGAAGTGAGAGAGAGAGAGAGGAGGTGCCAGCCTCCTTCAAAGAACCAGCCTTCATGGGAACTAATAAAGCGAGAACTCACCTACTACCCACCCCCAGGGAGGGCCTGTATCTGTGCACGAGGCATCTGCACCCATAATCCAAACACCTGCCCACAATGCTACACTGGGGATCAGATTTCAGCATGAGCTTTGGGCTGGGGCGACAATATATCCATGCTACATCAGCAGGTGACCTAGAAAGCAAGCGATGAACACTTCCAGGACAGGTGAGTCTGCCCATGAAGACCAGGTCACTGGACCAACACATCAGCAAGCCAAGGAGCTTCCACCAGCTGAATCTGTTGTAGCTTTAAGTGGAGTTTTCATTCCTCAATGTTCTTACTCAAGGAGGAAATCCTAGCCCCAGGGCGTTTAGCAAGCACTCAGGTGTGTACAGGTAAGCAGCAGGGTCAGAACGCTGCCAGCCAGGGCGACAGAGCTAGGAAATATTGCCATCTGGGCAGAAATGTCTACCTCATTCTGAAAACTAAATACGATTGGTTGATACACGTAAGTCCAAATCCATAGCAAGATATGAACCCACGCAGTAGTGAAGCTATTTCAGATAAAGAAATGTTATCCCAAGTTGAGTGAGCCTGTAAATCTGTTCTGAATTATGGTAAACATTGGATTGTACCCAGTTTTGTCTGAATTCTTTGCCACTATTACATTTAGTTAATGCCTTAACGTTTTCAGATATCCTACCATTTGATCATGAGCTAATAGAGTGAGCTAATGGAGAGTGGAAACAGACTGGACAGGGTGCCCAACAGCTTACCGGATCCTGGACGTGTGGCAGGTATTTGATAAGAGGGTACACATTCCTGGTAGCAGGGGAACATTGATGCTCCCCGCACAGCCATCCTCGGTCCTCGGCCAAACCCAGCTCCCTAAGAATCTCCTTCAGTGCACTTCCTGTACTGGAAGAGGACACCAGGCTTTATGAGGGGGACCCCAGCAGGAGGACCTAGCTGTCTGTGAGGCACGGCCAGCATCCTCCTCCCACGGTGAGCCCCAGAGACAGGAACCTCCCTGCACCCTTTACTCCTGTACATGTGAAGTTGCCTCAACATGCAACCCCCACTTAGGCAGCCAGGCAAACACACAGCACATATCTGCCTGAATTTATGCAACTTCTCGCCCCGGGAAATACCTCATCTGCAGCAACATGAGACACCTGTTGTGGTTCCTTCCTCTTCCAGGTGGCGGCTGCGAGATAAGAGTGCCTCAGAAATTCAGACATGAACACATGCGATGCTGCACCTGAGCACATGACTCACTGTGGATCGCCGAGCTCCACATGTCCCCAGGTGTCCTGTATTACGTGCAGTGGCAGGAGTCGGGCCCAGGACTGTTGAAGCCCTCGCAGACCCTGTCCCTCACCTGTGCTGTCTCTGGAGTCTCCATCACATTCAGCGGTCACCGCTGGAGCTGGATGCACCAGTTATCAGTCAGGGGCCTGAAATAGAAGGGCTCCATCTATTAGGAATGGAACACAAACAACAACCCATCAAAAAGGAGTTGAGTCACCACCTCCAGAGACATGTCCAAGAACCAGTTCTCCCTGCAGCCGAGCTCCCTGGACACCGAGGACACAGCTGTGTACTGCTGTGCAAGAGCCACAATGAAGGGCAGTCGGTGTGAGCCCAGACACACACCTCCCTGCAGGGGTGCACGGGACTCTCCTACTAGAGGGGACCTGCCCCACAGACGGAGGGCAAGTGTTCCTGAGGAGAGGAGGAGGACTCGTTTTTCCCCATCTGATCTTTGTTTTTTTCCTCTATAATGGATGTTTCCCCTGGGACTCACTTCTCTTTCCTGCCTTCATGCCTCCTATTTTTTTTTTAATTTTATCAATATACAATGAGGTTGATTTTCAGGTCCCTTTACCATTTCTGCCCCCCCCCATCAACATCATACCTGTTCACTTATTTCTCTAATGAAGAAAAATTGCCTCTGGTTTTCTTTTCAAAGAGTACATTCCAGAAAAGAGAGAAGACTGACCTTGCTTAGGAGGCCCTGACAAGCACTAGCTCACTCAGGCCATCAAGGTCGGTATCCACAGAGGTAAGTCCTATGACAGTACGTACCCTCAACAGGATGTGGGAAGATGGCACCTCCTCTCAAAACACATCACCCCACCTGAGCATAAGACAAACACCTGACAAATGCACACGGGGGGACGTCCTGCACAATACCTGAGCCACACGTCCCAAACTATGATGAGAAACGAGGAAAGTGCCATAAACTCTCGCAGCCCAGAGGAGCCCAAGTAGTCACAACCAGTGTTGTCATATGGCGTCCTGGATGGGATTCTGGGACATAGATAGGATATTAGGGAAACTAGGGGCATCTGAATCTAACACAGGCTTGGGTAAAGTTTAATGTACTAATACTGGTGTATTACTGCTGACGAATGTGTTATACACGTATAAAATATTGACCACAGGGAAAAGTGAGTGTGGAATACACGGAAATTCACTGTTTTACCTCCCAAGTTTCTGTAAGTCTGAAACCATTCTAAAAAATACGGTTTTTTAAAAAGTTCCGAGAAGAACCTAGTTTGTCGTTTCTCTGCCCGATTTTATTAAGGCAAGACAGAGAAACTGACTTTTTTAGACGTCTTTTTAGCTTATCCCAGAAAAACCTCTTGGACTTTTAGAGGCACCTGATCATGTTTTCTGCAAATTCCTTAAGTCATTTCAGGGAAGTGATTTCTCCCAGCCTGAACCTGAAACCTGGTGCTCCCTCTACAAGGCAGACACTCTCAGCTTGAAGTTTTCAGAACAGTTACACAGAGCAAAAAGTCAAAAGAACTTAATCTACACCCTGAGTGAAACCAAGAGGGGCTTACGTTGGTTGGGATCATATTCATGCCATGTGTTTCTTGCTACAATCTTCCCATTGAAAGGAAATAGTGTTTTTTAAAAATCAACAGTTGTGAAGGTTTTCATGCATCTTATTTTCCTGGGCAATTCATTACAAGGTTAAATTTCAGTGATCCATGAAAAAAGAAATCTGAAACATGCACTTCCAACATAGCACATAACAGCATATCAAAAATGTTAGTTTTCTAAAAATCACTTCTATTTTTACTCATTTACCTTTAAGCAGAACTGTTCCTCAGCGCTGTGCTGTTCCCTTGTGGGACTTAAAAAAAAAACACCTTTCAAGCTCCATCAGGCTTGTGGGATTTACACTTGGGATGAAAAGAAATTTCAATTTACAAAATTCCATCAATGTGATGTAGAGCATTAGCAGAACAAAGAACAGAAATCACATTACCATGCCAATACCTACATAAGACTCATTTCACAAAATTGTGAATCATTTCATGATAAAAATGCTCAACACACTAGGGATAGAAGGAAACGTCCTCAGTGCATATGAACGTTTGACAGTGAACATCACACTCAGAGGTTAAAGACAAAGCAAAACACCATGATCAGGAGTGAGATGAGGACGTCCTTCTGCACCACGTCATTCAACCTAGCACTGGAAGTTTTACCCAGAGCAATTAGGCAACCAAATCAAATAAGAATGGGTCCAAATGAAAAGCTATGAGTAAGATTATTTCTTTTCTCAAATGACATGATTTTATATGCAGTAAACACGAAAAATTAAATATTCCATACACACAGCTACAATGAATCAATGAACTCAGTAATGTAGCAGGATACAAAAACAACAAACAAAAATCAGTTTCATTTCTGTACACAAACAATTCATCTGACAAGGTAATTAAGAAAAAAGACATTCTATTCACAATATCAGTGAAAACTACAAAATATTTAACAATAAGTTTAACAAAGGAGATGAAAGACAGTTACACTAAAAACTATAAAACATTGCTGAAAAGAACCAAAGGGGACATAAATACATGCAAAGACACCAGAATTCATGGATTGGAAGTCTTAGTCTTCCTGTGTCGATACAACCTAAACTAATATGCAGATTCAATGCAATCTCCACGAAAAACCCAACACTATATATTGCAGAAAAGGAAAAATTAAAAATTCTTATGGAATCTCCAGGGACCTCAAAAGTCAAAACAGTCTTGAATTAAAAAATCCAAGCTGGACGACTCAAGCAACATGATTTTAAGACTTAGCCGCAAAGCTGCAGTAATCAAAACAATGTGCTACTGGCATAAAACAAACATTATAGATCAATGGATAGTAGACAGGTGGAGAGAGAGGGAGAGACAGAGAATACAATCATAATCCACACGTGCCATATGGTATGCGTGTGTGTGTGTGCATATTTATCCATATATACGGGTTAATACATAAAATATAGAACTCTTACAATTGAACAACAAACAACGTAATTTAGAATGGGCAAAGGACGTAAATAGGCATTTCTCAAGGAAAATAGAGAAATGGACAATGAGCACATGCGGATATGTTCAATAATCATGAGCAAAATGCACATTAATACCACTGTAAGGTATCGCTGAACACCCATTACGATGGATGTAATATTTTTTTTATGAAGCAGAAAATAACAAATGTTGGCTAGATCGGAGCAAAGGAAACCCTGTCGTTTGCTGGTGGGAATGACCACAGCAAGTGGAGAAATCACTGTGAATTTGGCATAGGCCTTCCTCAAAAANGCAAAGACACCAGAATTCATGGATTGGAAGTCTTAGTCTTCCTGTGTCGATACAACCTAAAGTAATATGCAGATTCAATGCAATCTCCACGAAAAACCCAACACTATATATTGCAGAAAAGGAAAAATTAAAAATTCTTATGGAATCTCCAGGGACCTCAAAAGTCAAAACAGTCTTGAATTAAAAAATCCAAGCTGGACGACTCAAGCAACATGATTTTAAGACTTAGCCGCAAAGCTGCAGTAATCAAAACAATGTGCTACTGGCGTAAAACAAACATGATAGATCAAATAAAACAAACATTATAGATCAATGGATAGTAGACAGGTGGAGAGAGAGGGAGAGACAGAGAATACAATCATAATCCACACGTGCCATGTGGTATGCGTGTGTGTGTGTGAATATTTATCCATATATACGGGTTAATACATAAAATATAGAACTCTTACAATTGAACAACAAACAACATGTTTTAGAATGGGCAAAGGACGTAAATAGGCATTTCTCAAGGAAAATATAGAAATGGACAATGAGCACATGCGGATATGTTCAATAATCATGAGCGAAATGCACATTAATACCACTGTAAGGTATCGCTGAACACCCATTACGATGGATGTAATATTTTTTTTATGAAGCAGAAAATAACAAATATTGGCTAGATCGGAGCAAAGGAAACCCTGTCGTTTGCTGATGGGAATGACCACAGCAAGTGGAGAAATCACTGTGAATTTGGCATAGGCCTTCCTCAAAAAAGGAAACATTAAAGATAAAAAAGTTTTGTAGATGGACGGCTGCCCAGCAATGTGAATGGACCCAGTGCCACTGAACTGTTCCCCTGGAAATGATTTAATGGTAAACTTTATGGGATGTGTATATTATCACATTTCTTAAATTAATGGAATTCTGACACATGCTACAACCTGCATGAACTTTGAAAGCATTGCGCTAAGTGGAGTGAGCCACATGCACAAAGACAAACGAGGTGTGATTCCCCTCAAATCAGGCATCGAGAAGACCCAAATCTGTGCACACAGAAAGTGGATGATGGTTACCAAGGGCTGGGGAAGTGGAGAGGAGGGAGTTATTTTTTCGTGGGTAGAGAGTGTCAGTTTCACATGAAAATGTTCTGGAGATGGACGGTGGACACGGTTCCTCAACAATGGTAATGTCTATAATGCCACAGAACAGGACACTAAACATGGTTAAAATGGCACATGCTGCGTTATGTATACTNCCTGGAAATGATTTAATGGTAAACTTTATGGGATGTGTATATTATCACATTTCTTAAATTAATGGAATTCTGACACATGCTACAACCTGCATGAACTTTGAAAGCATTGCGCTAAGTGGAGTGAGCCACATGCACAAGGACAAATGAGGTGTGATTTCCCTCAAATCAGGCATGAGAAGACCCAAATCTGTGCACACAGAAAGTGGATGATGGTTACCAAGGGCTGGGGAAGCGGAGAGGAGGGAGTTATTTTTTCGTGGGTAGAGAGTGTCACTTTCACATGAAAATGTTCTGGAGATGGACGGTGGACACGGTTCCTCAACAATGGTAATGTCCTTAATGCCACAGAACAGGACACTAAACATGGTTAAAATGGCACATGCTGCGTTATGTATACTTAGCCACATAAAATGGACAAAAATCTGTACAAACACCTTACCAAAGAAGATGCACAGACGGCAAAGAACAAACAAAAAAAGTTATTCAATATCATTTCTCAATATGGGATTATCAACCACGTCAGCAAAGACATACTGCTCTGCAATTATAAACCTGATGTAATACATTTTAAAAACTGACATATCTATTGTGGTGAGGGGACACAGCATAAGGAACTCTCATTCACTGCTGTTGAGGATCCAAATGAAATACCAGATTCCTAGTGCTGGAAATCCACTGCACAACCACGGTGGAGACAGCGCAGTCAGCGACAGAGCAGATCCCAGATTTCAACACGCCCACCAGATGCACTCTCAGGTATTTACCAAACACACTTGAAAATAATGTTCATGGAAAAGCCTACACTCACATGTGTACGGATGTCTCATTCACAATTGCCAAAAGCCACAAACAACCTAGACATCCTTCAACACTCGAATAGATGAACAAGCTGTGATAAAACCAAGCAATGGATCAATTTGTGATTGCTTCTTTTGAAAACAATAAAACGTCTATATCTTTTTACTCTATATTCTCCGGAATTATTACTAATTAATCTTTTAAAGGTTTTATTCAAATCTGCAACTTTCCTATGAATCCCCGGGTGGGCTTCTCTCCTATTTGTCTCTTCTTCTGTTACTATTAATGGAAAAGATACTTCCTGTTGTATTTATTGTTTTCCCATCTCAGGGTATTAATTATAGAGATGGTTTATTTCAAGTCTTCTCTGCAACCTGCACATTTGGATTCAGAGTTTTGTTGTTTCCTCATTCTTCCTTTGGTCTCCCTCGTATGTTT
>NW_007732198.1:7921-8925 GCF_000696425.1 Galeopterus variegatus | reverse complement strand
GCCTGCAGCTCCCTGGCCATCCAAAGATAAACAGAGTGGAAGGCCACTGTGCAGCACACACACATCTCCTAGCCTTTATTTCCTCTGGGGCCTCCTCTCCACCCTAGACAAATTCCATGACTCTATCACAAACACAACATCACCAAATCCCTCTCTCCTGTTCTCAGTATTGTCACCAGACTGAACGAGGATGCAGCCCCTTCTCAGGTATGATGTGACCCAAACCTGATCCTGAGAGGATGCTGCCAGGGACGAGGTCCCTCTCTTATATCAGTGCTGGGGCATGACTTCTCACATTTCCCACTTTCACAGATGGAGAACTAGACAGTGGACCCATCAGAGCCTCCTCCAGGACCCCACATCTGCTTAGAGGTAGAGCAGGACCAACGTCAGAGAGGCAGCCGAGGCCCTGACTCTGCACACGTCCCTACACTCCACAGCCAAGAACAGTCTCCCATGGATGACACCACAGCACACTGATTGACAGCCTGACAGTGAAACACGGGAGAGCCTGACCATTTCCTTGCATGCTTGAGCGCTGCAGCCCTAACCCATCCAGAGCAACAGGAGCCGAGGACACCTCTGCCAGGGCTGATTCTCAATCAGGAGGGCAGGCTCCGCAGCTCCCCACACCACCCAGCAGTGGGTCACCAGGAACTGGTGGCAGGAACCCAGCCTCAGGCTCTCATACCCCAGGACACACATGCAAATGATCCTGGGCGCTGGCAAAACAAAAACCCTCCACAGGCTGGGCCAGTGTGGTGGTCTTCACCCTGCAAGCACCATGCAGACGCTGGGGTTCCTTTTATGTCTGATGGCAGTTCCCCTGGGTGAGGGTCTTGGGGGGCTGCAAGTGATTATGAGGGCCTGAGTGTGGGATGGAACGAACAGACTCACCACGACTCTCCTTGTCCCCAGGTGTCCTGTCTGAGCTGACACTGCAGGAGTCAGGCCCAGGACTGGTGAAGCCCTCGCAGACCCTGTCCCTCACCTGCACCGTCTCT
>NW_007732198.1:5525-6030 GCF_000696425.1 Galeopterus variegatus | reverse complement strand
GGTTGGTCTTGCTCACCTGCCTAGGTAGTGATTGTCAGGTTTCTGGGCTGTAATGTCACTCCCGCCCTTTCCATAATGTAGTCTTTGTAATAAAGTCACAATGTGCAGCCCATGCCTAAAGGAAGGGAAGTTATCTTCAACCTGCTTGTGGGCAGAGGACCTCTCAAAATGATTGGGGATATTTCTGATTGGACCCCATCTTTAAATTTAAATTTTGATCATATTCATCAGAATGGACTCCTATATATTATTTCAACCTCGGTAATAATCTGATACTTCTTTACCCATGTTTTTTTGCATGTCGTTACATTGTTGGCCATTGTGTGCTCTTTCAGTGACTCCTGTCCCCTGTGGCATGCACCCATTTTTGTGGGATGGTTTTTCTGGGTGGAGGGGACTGGGCATGACCATATGCACGAGATGATGCTGCAGACTCACCTCATGTATTTCCTTCATAGCAATATATTCAGCATTGCTTGAATTAACCACAGTTCCTCTTATTGGA
>NW_007732198.1:3729-4881 GCF_000696425.1 Galeopterus variegatus | reverse complement strand
AGGTGTATGTCACCATCATTGATGTTTGCCCATATCAACTGTAAAGCGGTTCTTTACACGGTTCCATTTGCCTTTACTGTTCCAGACATCACTCGTTTCCAAAGACAACACCTGAGGACAACACCTCCCCACTCTTCTCCATGGAGGTTGTTTCATACGTTCAGATCATCTGAATTCTTTCCTGGGATCCTCAACCTCCTAAAACACTATTTCCAGTTTGCATACATTAAGGTTGCTCTTTGGACCATAAAGTTACATGGAATTCAGTAAATGCATAATGTCATATGTTCCCATTGCTGTATCCCACAAAGAGTTTCACTGTCCTAGAAATCTCCTGTGTTTCATCTATTCAAATCTCCTAACCCAGCCTGAAAACTCCTGGAAACTGATTATCTTTTATCTGCCCTTATATCTCGACTTGTTGGGGTGTTATGCAATTGGAATTGTATAATGTGTAAACTTTCAGACTGACTTTTTTGTGTATTAGCTCATTTTTGTGTTGCTATATCAGAATACCTGAGACTGGCAGATTCATACAGAAAAGAGGTTTCTTTGGCTCATGATTCTGGGGCAGCTGCACCTGATGATGGCCACAGTCTGTTTCCTCTCATGGTAGCAAATGGAAGAAGAAGCCAGTGTGCACAGATCACATGGTGTGAGGAAGCAGGACAGAGAAACAGTGGAAGCCACACCCTTTTTAACAACCTGCTCCTACACACACTCATCCATTCCCTGGTGAGCCCCAGTGGCAGGGCAGACCCTAAATCCCCAAGCTCCAGGCTCACTCCACCTGCCAGGATGCCTTCTGTGACCCCAGGAATCTGGCACCCTTTCACACACCCACACTTCATGCCAGGACCCATAACCCAGGTCAATAAACTCAGAGTCAGACCAACCCCAGTGCCAGGCTGGCTCCTGCCCGAGGACTCCAGCAGCAAGTTCACCTGTGGACCCACCAACCAAACTGCCCAGAATTTCTCGATGGGCTTTCAGGTGAAAGGATATCTCTGCTAAATATAGTCTGTGAAGATTGAAGGAGGTGTCCACTGCTTCAGCTGTGTAGAAAATATTCCAAGGCCACAAGAAAAATAAGCCATCAGATAAACATGACACTACCAAAGGAACATAATTAAGCACCAGTACTGACACAAA
>NW_007732198.1:1325-2729 GCF_000696425.1 Galeopterus variegatus | reverse complement strand
TCTCATGGTAGCAAATGGAAGAAGAAGCCAGTGTGCACAGATCACATGGTGTGAGGAAGCATGACAGAGAAACAGTGGAAGCCACACCCTTTTTAACAACCTGCTCCTACACACACTATCCATTCCCTGGTTAGCCCCAGTGGCAGGGCAGCCCCTAAATCCCCAAGCTCCAGGCTCACTCCACCTGCCAGGACGCCTTCTGTGACCCCAGGAATCTGGCACCCTTTCACACACCCACACTTCATGCCAGGACCCATAATCCAGGTCCACAAACTCAGAGTCAGACCAACCCCAGTGCCAGGCTGGCTCCTGCCTGAGGACTCCAGCAGCAAGTTCACCTGAGGACCCACCAACCAACCTGCCTAGAATTTCTCGATGGGCTTTCAGGTGAAAGGATATCTCTGCTAAATATAGTCTGTGAAGATTGAAGGAGGTGTCCACTACTTCAGCTGTGTAGACAATATTCCAAGGCCACAAGAACAATAAGCCATCAGATAAACATGACACTACCAAAGGAACATAATTAAGCACCAGTACTGACACAAAGAAAGGCAGGAATAAAAAATGTCTAGCATATAATTCAAAATATCATTAAATAAGTTCAGTGAGTACAGGAGAATGACAGGATGTCAATGAAACAATATCAGGAAATCAATAAAGCAACAAAATCAAAAGTTTAATGTAGAGGTAAAAACCGTGATAAAAATAAACAAACAGAAATTTTGAAGACAAACCACAATAACTGAAATGAACATTTCCAAGGGAAACTTCAACAGCAGACTTGATCTAACAGAAGAAAAATTCACTGAGATCAGAGACAAATCATTTGAAATTACCTAATCAGAAGAGAGGACAGAAAAAAGTGAATGAAAAAGAGAAAGAAAGAAAAAACGAGTTATGTGACAAAATCTAACAGACCTATCTACACATTATAGCTAGTGCAGAAGAAGCAGAGGAGAAAGTGAAAAAAAAAAAAAAACACTGATTTAAACAAATGACAGAACACTGCCCAAATCCAGAAAGACAAATGAGCACCCACATCCATGAAACATTAAAAACCACCAATTGATTAAACAGGAAGAAATCTTTTCCAAGATACTTTATAATCAAATTCCCAATGTCAAAGATAAAGAGAGAACTTTGAAAGCAAAAACGGAAAAGTGAATTGTAACATACAGGGGTCCCTCCATAAGACTATCTGTGGATTTCTCAGCAGAAAATGTTGGAAAGGAGACAATTTGATAATATATTCAAAGTGCTGAAAGAAATTAAAACTCCCAACAAAGAATAGTGTAACCAGCAAATGTATACACCAGAAATGAAAAAGAAAGACTTCCTTTTTATAAGATGGCGACGGGTCTGGAGCGGCCGTGCCAGGAGACAGCGCGACCCTGAGAAGTGTGC
>NW_007732198.1:0-1158 GCF_000696425.1 Galeopterus variegatus | reverse complement strand
CCACTTGCGGGGCGAAGCCCGACTGCTCCCCGCCCACCTGGCTCCCACCTACCACACCAGGTCAGGCGCCCACAACAGAGCTGCCTCCAATTTCTCGGGTGGGGGCAGGGATGGCTGGCTTAGAGCAGGCAGGCCAGCCATCTCTGCTTGGTGCGGCTCCTCACTGAGACGTGCCATTTGCTCACCTCGACGCGGGGCACCCCAGGGCCTGTGGACCGGCCTACAATCCCACTCTCCCCGTGGATCTCTGACGGGGCTGGTAGTGTGGGGAACCCCTGGACAGCGTTGGGAGGGCCGGGAAGAGTAGCCCGCCCAGATCATCTCTCCACCACACCCTGGGCGTCGGCCCCAGGTAAACTCCCTGTTTCCGGGAGGCAGATTCCATCTCTGGGGGCCTCAGTTTGGAAGAACCCCTAACTGATTTCTGGTGGGGAGAGGGGAGCCTGGAGTGCTCTGGAGCTACACTGAAGCTACCGGAGAGGTCTCCCAGAGGAGCGACCCATGCTAGGGGGAGTCAAAGAGGAACTGTGTGCTGAGGGACCCTCCCCCAAGGAGTTCACACCCGGCAGTGGGAGAGACTGGACACCTTCTCGGCAGGGTGGGGCAGGGCACAGCTTTGATGTCTCAGCTGAAAGACAAGGTTTGTAGAAGACACGCCTCAGCCCTGTTCTGAGCACACAGAGCGGGGAGGGGCCTGGCAAAAAGGAGGCGGAGTCTCAGAAATAAATAAATATATATATAACAACAATTACACACCCTGTGGGAACACTTTACAAGGCTCAATAGCCCTATCTAACACACCCTGTGGGAACCCTTTACAAGGCTCAATAGCCATATCTAGTGTACACAGAGTCTGAAAACGCCCCGATAGCGAGGTGCAGAACACACACACCTTACGGGATTGGTAGGGTGGAGCAAACTTTTTGCAGAGGTCCAAGATCAGAGTGAAAATCCCTGCCAAAATGAACAAACACCCAAAAAGAGATACCAGAAATGCAAAAAAACCGAGAAAGTAAACCACCAAAAGTAAATAAATCTCAAACTCTAGAACCTATAGAACAAGAAGCCTTGAAATGAATGACAGGGAACTTCAAGCATTAATCCTAAAGAGACTGAATGAGGTACAAGAAAACACAGCTAGACAGCATGATGAAACCA
>NW_007732197.1:114635-138861 GCF_000696425.1 Galeopterus variegatus | reverse complement strand
AGCGGGAGCGCTGCTGTGCTCCCAGCGCCGCACTCTCCCGAGTGCACCACAGGCTCGGCCCCAGAAAAGCTATTGTTAAAAAAATCATTTTGTTTCAATAAAAACTTGTACACCACTGTTCATTGCAGCATTATTCATAACAGTAAAGAAGTGGAAACTACCCCAATGTCTATCAACTGATGAATGGATAAATAAAATGTGGTATGTCCATACAATGGAATATTATTTGGCCATAAAAAGGAATGTAGTTCTGATACACGCTGCAACATGAATGACTAGAAGACATCATGCTAAGTAAAAGCCAGATATAAAATACCACATAACGTGGGATTCTATTCATATGAAATGTCTAACATAGGCAAATCCATAGAAATGAAAGCAGATTATTTGTTGCCAGTTGCTGGAGAGAAGGGAGGAATGGAGAGTGACTGATAAAAGGGTACGGGCTTTCTTTTTGGGGTAATGGACATGCTTTGGATTTAGTGGTGATGGTTGCATAACATTGTGAAGGTATTAAAAGCTAATGAATTGTACACTTTGAAATGGTTGAAATTGTGAATTTTATGTTATGTGAATTTTATCTCAATTAAAAAAATTAAATGGCAAAAAAATATTGTTGTGTATTTGCTATGCAATGTTATTTGGATAAGGAGGAAACCAAGACTGCTTTTGAAACACAGGTTTAAGGACTTTTATTTAACTGGGAAATAATTTTGAATATATTAAAAACAGACTTAAATGAACAATTGTCTATTCAGTCTAGGCTCTGTCTCTATTCATTAATTATCATGATGGCTAATGACAGTATCTATTAAACAAATAGTGGTATCTACTCAGCCTCTCCAGGTTAAGACTACAACTTGGCCACTTAACATTTTATTTGACAAGTTAGCTAGATTCTCTGTATCTCAGTTTCCTCATCTAAAAGATGAGTGTAATACTAGTGCCTACCTTAATGCAATAGTGTATATCAATCCCTGGCTTTACCTTAGGGTGCTGACTTTTATTTTTTAAGATAATTTCCCAGGTGATTCTGATGTACAGCCAGGATAGGGAACCATTGGTATATAAAAGGCATATAGCACCACGCTTGGTACATGGTAAAAGATAAATAAATGGTAGTTTCATAATGTTCCTAAGGAACTATTTATCAATTATAACATAGTTTTTATAAGATTAAATTATGTCTGTTACAGCATAAAAAGAGATGTGGGGGATTGGGGGAAAAGTATGTGGGAGGAAGAAATATTTTTCTACAGATGTTTATATTTGCTCAACAAAGAGAATTATACTTTCTATAGTCAATAGGTAGGTTCTTCTATTTTATTAGAAGCTCTCTGATTTTTGTTTAATAGAATTTCCTTATACGGCTAATTCACCTAATATTATTGAAATACCCTTATTTGTTAGCAGTTTGTATATTCTCAAGAACCATTCTGCTTTTGGTGTGCCTCACTGGTATGAAGGTATCATTTTTTAGATAAGGATAACACTATTTAAAAACACAAGCACACGCAACTTCACTTCAATAATTACGTGCAGATAGAATAAAGTATCCCTGGTTCAATTGGATTCATCATTAATTGTATTGCTAAGATGAAATCTGTTGAACAGAGAGACTTGGACTTCTCACTTACCCTTATAGGGGTTCCGTTTCCTCACCAATAAAACAAAGAGGTTGAACCAAATGGTCTGTAAGTTTCCTTGTATCTCTAAGTAGTGTGAGCGAGTGAGTACACAACTGGATCTTGTAATGTAGCTACTCTCCCAGGCAGCACACAAAAACTCACAAGCTCTCCTCCTGCTCAGTGGGTTGCAGAGGAACCTTCCTTGCTGCAAGGTTCCTGAAGAGAACATCTTCGCACTGGATCTTATTTATTTTTTTTTTTTGATGTAACTTTTCTGGTTTTAATGTTCTTTCTTTCATCTTGTTTAGCTTTTGTTTTTATGACTATTTACCAGCTTAGGGTAAGCCAGTAGTTCTTGGTGGGTATGATAATCCTCCCAAAGGATGCTCTGGAAACTTGTGGGGCTTTTTGATCTTTTAGTATAATCAAACCTGAACATTTACATGTGGAAACACATTTTTAAAAATCATACATTCCTTTAAAATATTTCTTCTTTATATAAGAAGGTATTATATATTTGTTAAATTATGTACGTAGGTAGATTACATATCTATGAATTTTACTTTAAGATAGTACAGGGGGCATTATAAAATATTTGTTATAAGTAGAATCTGGTGTGGTTGAGTATCACCATTATAAACATAACCTGAGGCTAACTCAGAATGTGGTGGGGAGGAAGAAAAGTAGGAAAGAGAATGCTTTGCATTTGCCACATAATGGTCAGCCACATAATGTGCTTCATTCTGTACAGCTATCTCACTTAATTCTTGCCTCATCCATTTAAGGTAGGTAGTATTATTTTTTTCCCTTTCACAGATGAAGATACTGAGGCTTAGAGAGGTTTGTTAATTTCATTAATTCATCAAATAGTTTAGAGCCTACCATGTGCATTGTAGGTATTTGGGTTAGAGCTAGGAACAAAAGAGACACAATTTCTACCCTCAAGGAGCTTACACTTTGATGAAGGAGAAAGATAATAAAGTAAATCAATCCATAAATATGATCATGTCAGGTTATAATGAGTTTCACGAAGATACCTGAATGAGGTGACTTGATAAAACTTGCCCAAAGTCACATAGCTAGTGAGTGGTGGACATTCCATTTGAACACAGACATCACTTTTTGGCTGCACTGCTATGACCGAATTGCAAGGTCATCACCTCTGCTAAGGCTGTCTAGAACGATGGCAGAATTAGTGAATGAAAAACTCGGGACAGCTGCACAAAGCAACTGTTACTGGATTTCTTTTCTTTTTGCGTTCCTGTCAGATGAAGTTTATTCTCTCTGCCCACATGACACTGGTAATTGCAACAGTTCCTGGTTCTCTACTACACAGTATTTTAGTCTGTAATATTACTAACATTTATTAGAATGCATTTCTAAGTAAATAATGTTAAATGCTTTTCCGATTTCTTAAGTGTGATTTTCCAAAACAACCTCAGTTTTTTCCCCTGTGGCAATTATCTGTCATACCCAACTTCTGCTAAATGTATATCTTCTATGAAATTAGAAAATTGTGTGCTAAAAGCCCATGTAGATAGTCTTAAAAATGAAATAGCATGGGCTTTTGGCCAGACATTTGGATGGGTGATCATAGTCATTCTATGGATGAACAGTAAGAGGTAGGTAAAGGCTTCTGTTAAAGAAGGGGGATAAACAACCAGTAGTTAAAATAAAGTGACCTAGACTGTGGGAAGAGCTTTGTGGTACTAAAAAACTTGGAAAGTTATGTTCTGTTTTCAAGAAAAAAATCAGGGTTAGAGAATCTAGTGACTGCTACTGTTAGATAAAGATTAGAAAGACACAGGTTCTTTTTGTGTCTTAAAGCCTTGTTCAAGTTATGTATCCCCTTAGTAAACACAGTGATTAGTAAATGTTATATTTGGTTGTTCTAGTCATGATTTCAACTCTAGAGAGAAAAATGCAATGAAATAGAATGGAGAGTGCTTCTCTCTAGGTCCTGGTTATTTGTGCCAAAGAAGTTGTCCCCTGGACTGCACAGCTACAGACCCAGGAGGACTTTTGATGCCGTAAGTATTTTCCTAGGAGAAAACAACCTCCAAGAAGTAAAAGTTTCAGGACAAACCTTGTAAACCCCAACTTATAAAGTAGTGACAGTTATCATATCTCCACTTATGCATCATGCAGAGCTCATATAAACTCTTAAGTGAATTGTGTTAATTGAAAACATGATAATACCTAGTCTTTTTCATTATTCTTTAGCTTTTATAGGTGTTTTTCAAGACCCCCTGAAGATAAATATACTAACCTTGCATTTCTTATTTTAAATGGCTACAACAAAGAAAAGGTGATTTTACATATGTGTATTTCATAGAAATTTCCCTACTCTTAGTCTTCACTGTGTCTTTTATCTTTATAGATGCTCAACATTTTGACAAAAGCCAATCTAACATTCCTACGTTAAATATATTGCTTTAAGGGCACATTTTTCCCTAACAATAATTAGCAGTCTTACAATGAACAGCACGATTAATTTCTTAAGCAGCATAAGTTGCATTGATTTCATAAATTTGAGGGTTCACTTTAAATGGTTTCTGTAATAATTTTTTAGTATTCACCACCACGTCTGCACTGGTCAGCTCAGACTCTGGGGAATTCAGTATCTGTCTGTATGTACACTCGGTTCATCTTTTGCAACTATATTGGCCAACTTGCAAATTTATCTGTGGTATGCCTGGATGGTTATGTAGAGAAAACAGCTACTCTCTGGGGGCTAATGTCTCTTCTCCACCAATCAGAATGCAGTTCATGATTCATTAGGTTTGTTGGCTAGATTATTTAACTTAATTCAATATAAATTATTTAATTCCTAAAGCCTTCCTGGTATTCAATATGAATGAAACAATTATTCCCAGACACAATCATCCAAATAACACCGCACAGTTTTACCAAGCCCCAAGATAGTCGTTAAATCCCAGCTATCCACTGCTTTACATAAACTATTCATGCTGAGTTTTTGAGGGTATAATGTTACTGAAAGTGTTTGGATTCAATAAGGGACTATATGTTATTCTATATTTAATAAGAGAACATCCCAATTACATAGCAATGTGAGAAATCATAAAATATTTCTAGGTAGCAACTTTGCCCTTGTTTTGATAACTTCCTTTCTTTTGTTATCTATTTTTGTCCATGGGGAAAGGAACGACTTCATTTTTTCCAAATGCAAGACTGCTGCTGAGAAGCATTCCTTTAGGCTAACCGTCTGTTGACATCATTTCTAGCTCAATGGCTGGAGAAAGCGGCATATATGGCCAGTGTATTTTCCCTCTTGAATGTAGTTTCTATGATATGTGTCCTCAAACATAGTGTCCTGTTGTGTTAGACTGTGTTCCTTGGAAACAGACTCTGAGGCAGAAAATTATGTGCTTCCTGTGGGGACTCAAGGAAGTAAGGATTGTTAGGATTGGTAGGAGAAGTTCAAGAGCAATGCTATTGCACCTGAGGTTCAGCCAATCCTATGGGGCACACTGAAGCTGGGGTGACCATCACAGGTGTCCTGAATTGAGACAAGAAGGTTGGGCCTTTGTATCCCTGCATCAGCCAGTCACTTGCTGGGGGCTGATCCCTGGGAGGGGGCATGACCCTGTGGCCAAAGGCAATTTTCATCAAGCTGTCCGCAGCTGGTATTCCCAGCAGTGGGAGAAAGGAGCAGCTCAGAGTTAAGGGAAGATCTTGGAGGACCATCTATCCACTGTCCCCGCTGTAAGGAAAACCTAGGTGAGGAACACTGCCAGAGACTAGATATCGAGGAACAGCATTATTTCTTTTACACAGTTTTGGTTCTTTTCTCTCAACAAAGCTCAACTTACGTCTATAAAAATGTATTACCCTTGTTTTTCCTTTCCCCTCTCTCTCTCTCTCCATCATTCTAAACAAGGCCAGGAATGCAATAAGGCAGACACAAGAGAATTTTGACCCTGGAGAATAACAAATCGTGTAGTATGATTCCTATGAGACCAAGCTGGAAACACCAGAGGTGGAGTTACCAAGGCCTGCTTAGGGGCCCATGAATAAAAGAGTGCTTGGAAAAGGAAAGAAGGAAAGGAGCCAAAAGAAGCTGCTTAGTTTAATGATTCCTATGAGACCAAGCTGGAAACACCAGAGGTGGAGTTACCAAGGCCTGCTTAGGGGCCCGTGAATAAAAGAGTGCTTGGAAAAGGAAAGAAGGAAAGGAGCCAAAAGAAGCTGCTTAGTTTAAGAGAGGATGTAGGTCATAAGCAACAGTTGGTTCCTTTTGCTCAGTGCGACTTCCTGAGAGAGCAAGGTGCACTTGGGTCCTCACAGTGACATTCCTCTACTAGCTGCACTTGATCCCTCTCCCCTCTTCAGGAAGGCTCCTTACAGCTCTCAGGTGGAGGCAAAAGATAGTCTTTGATAAGGTCTTCCCTCCCCAGCCCACTCCTAGCCTTCCCCTCCCCACCTTATAACTGTCCTGCATGCTTTTGCATGGTCCCTTCTTTCTTCCATTTATTCATGGTCATTAATTTATTCTTTCGTTTATTGAACTCCTATTACGTGCCAGCTCTACCGCAGATATCCGGATTCAAGACTGGTTGCCTGGAACTTCTGACACTTGTTTTGCTTCCCATCTTTCCTGTCTGCCTGACTTCTGACTCAGCTGGCCCCGATCTTCGCTCTCTGTGTCTGTGTTGCATTTGGCTGGTCCTCTTGCTTCTGGTCACCAACCACTGGTCCCTGCTTGACAAGCCTGGCCTGATGTCTTCGTCTCCTGAGAAGGCCTGTAAAGTGGGTTCTGAAAACTGCTTTGGCTGTTGCTTATGATCATAGATTCTCTGCTGGCACCTACGAGTACCACCAGGGCGAGCAAGAGGTAAAAATATCCTGAAATAAGAATGGGTATGGCAAATGCCAAGTGGAAAAGACAGAATGAGGAGGCTGAGAACCACAGGAAGAATGTGCAAAGTGGAAACAACAACAAAACCAGGCTAGCAGTTTTTCGTTAATATCAAATGAATCGTTTGACCTCGTGAACATAATTGTTTGCCTCTTTTTCCTTTCCACTTCTGTCCCAGGGACCGAACATCGTTAAACAATTGTTGTACTTTAGCTTAGAAAACATTTTGATATTTCTGATTTTATCAGGTCCAATAGTTTTAGGTCAGTTTAGTTGTTTAAGTTTAAAGGGCTTCACTTAGTTGATTTGCTTTGTTTTTTGGTTTTGTTTTGGCTGGGAGGAAGGGCGTGCAAGGGTGGGAGTCGCTCGAGCATGTGTGATCCGGTGATGGGTGTTCCTCGGCTCGGAGTTCAGGGCAGTTTTTTTTCAAACATCTTCTCCCAGTGTGTCACTAATTAGAATTCATCTCTTTTTCATAATGTCACAATACTATTTTTACTCCCCAAAACAAAGAAATAAATTTTAGTAATTTCTTTTCTCTCTTTCACAAACATTCACTAAACGTGTGCTATCTACCAGAGTGTACACTATGGACTTTGGGGGATACAAAGATGAAGCAGACCAAAGATTCTACCCTCAAGTGGTCTACACTGCAGAAGGTAAGGAGTAATTTACAGCACAGGTCAAGTCCAACACATTTTTAAAATCTACTGAATAGTGTATGTCTGGATAATGTATATACTATTCACATCCTTCTCTTCATGTCCCAATCTTATTTTCTTACTTTTTAAAAAAATGAAGCATAATTGATTGTATATATCTGTGGGATACCACATTGAATATCGACACCTGTGTGCAATATGTGATACTCAAATCAGGATAATTTTTGTATTTATCAATACCCAATGCAATCATTTTTTTGTGGCCCTTTACCAATTTTTCACTAATCCCTTCTTACCCTCCCCTTTTTCCTCTGGTGGACTCAGTTCCATTCTCTCCTTTAGAAAGTTCAACAAATTATTGTGATTGTTCTATCTTTCTTTTTAAATTTATTTGTTTATTATTTTTTGCTCCAATTTATGAGTAAGGACATGTGATATTTCTCATTCTGTGTCTGGTTTATTTCATTTATAATTTTCTCTAAATTCATCTACACTGCTGTGAATGCAGGATTTCATTCTTTTTTCCAGCAGAGTAGTATTCCACTGTGTATATATACCACATTTCCCTTATCTAGTCATCCATTGATGGACATTTATGTTGGTTCCATATCTGGCCTATTGTAAATAGAGCTGCGATAAACACAGGAGTGCAGGTATCCCTTCAATATGATGATTTCCATTCCTTTGGATATATATCCAGCAGTGGGATTGCTGGATCTTATGGTAGATCTATCTGTAGTTGAGGAACTTCCATACTGTTTTCCATAATGGCTGCACTAACTTACAGTCCCACCAACAGTGTAGGAGGGTTCCCCTTTCTCTGCATCCTCACCAGCATTTGTTATTCTCTGTCTTTTTGATAGAGGGTTCCCCTTTCTCTGCATCCTCACCAGCATTTGTTATTCTCTGTCTTTTTGATAACAGGCAGTCCAACTGGTGTGAGATGATATCTCAATGTGGTTTTGATTTGCATTTCCCTGATGCTGAGTGATGCTGAGCATTTTTCCATATGTCTGTTGGCCATTTTAATATCTTCCTTTGAGAAATACCTATTTAGCTCCTTTGCCCATTTTTTAATCAGGTTATTTGTTTTTTTACTGTTAAGTTATTTGAGTTCCTTGTATATTCTGGATATTAATCCCATGTTGGATGCATTTTGTTTTGTTTTGGAAGATTTTTTATTTCCTTGCTCAACAATGTTGTATTTTAGTTTTATGATTTGGTTTAATGCAAGTTCCTTATTTCGAAGGGAATGAATCAACAGATTGAGTGTATTTCTTCTGAGTGTGATATCTATTTAGACTTTTTAATGTATTAATCTGCCTTATGCCTGCACGAAAGATGGTATTAAAACCACATCTCCCTAAGTGAGCTGCACGCATTAGCTCCTTTAACCCCACAAAGCCATATCATGCAGGCTCTGTTATTTTCAATTTACAGATAAGGAAACAGAGGGACAAAGAATAACTTGCCCTTTATCACCAGGAAATCTAACTCCAAAGCCTGTGCTCTTATCCATTAAGTTATACCACCTGGCTAGAAATATGCTCTCAAAGATAATTGCAAAATCCAATTATAAATGCTTATTTTTTTCCAATGCCTTCCTTCCACTCCCTCATGTTATAGATACTTTCTTCCATAACCTCTGTTCTGTTTATTTCTGCCAGTAGTCCACAGTTGGTGAGAATTCACTTGCTATGCAGTTTGAACATGGGAACTTGCTTTTCTGTCTCACTTTCTTTATTGACTTTCCATATATTTTCTATTTTCACTTGAAGATATATCTGGAGTCCCTTGACTATCCCTATTAATTTTTTCCCCTTGCCATGGTTTGTTTTTCATTTAAGTTTTGTACCAACGTTATTTGAGTTAGTAAAGATAGAACTTTTATGAAAGACTCAATATCAAAATTAAGCTGCATTGCAAGGTATTAGGGGTAAAATTGGAAGGAAGGGCATTTAAAAATCTCTGCTGAGGTTCTCTAACCGAGTCTATCTGAGACTAATGCAATACTGTGTGCTTGATTTATGATGATATATTCTGACGTATAAAATGCTGTTTATAAATAGTTTAATAAAAGGCTATTGCTCCAAATTCCAAATTAGCAGTGAAGGTGATTTCTATCAGAGAAGACATCTGTGGAGGATTTTGTTCTTGATGCTTAATAAAGTGAGTTCTTTTTCTCAATACAATACACACTGTTGACTTGTAGCACAGCTCTGGGGACCTGCTGTTGTATGCAAAGGATAAAAACATATCTGTGCTCATTGTTTATTTACCATATTTGGGGGTACATATGGCAAAATCAGTTTCCTTACAGTTCCCAGTTCAGTTTTTCTCTTGATCATGTGTTAAAAATCTGTGCATAGGTTTCTCAGTATCACAGTTTAACTATGTGAATCTCCAAGGCTCTTTTATTAAATGACATTTCTAGTATTTTAATGAGGGTTTGACATTTTCACATGTTACAATTTTGTTTTATTTTTATATTCATTGAAGTGACTTTCATATTGCCTTTATGTACTGCTGATTTACAATTTCTAAAGGTGCTTGGAGACACCTTTTCAAAAAGAAGTACATCAGGAAATCATGCAGGATTCTCAGTGTTAGTGTTCAGAGGAGTGTATTTTTGAAAAAATGATTTGTAAGGCTTTAAATGCAGGGTTTTTGTTCTGAACAACATCAAATGCCAGACTTTTTTGAAATGGCAAAGTCCAAACATGATTTAGACCATGGCTTGCAAATTTACACACCTGGAAGGCTCAGTGGGTGACGTTAATGAAAAAGGCAGGCGCAGAAGACGGCGGAGGACTGCGGCAGGCACACCCCATCCAGAGCAGACAGCGTGAATTTGCCCTTTCTGATGGTCACTATAAGTGTTAATGAAAAAGGCAGGCGCAGAAGACGGCGGAGGACTGTGGCAGGCACACCCCATCCAGAGCAGACAGCGTGAATTTGCCCTTTCTGATGGTCACTATAAGAATATCCAGTGTCACTCGGTTTTACAGTATTCCAAGGGAATATGGAAGGATATCTGGATGTTTAAGTAAAATATTCTAACTTTAACTTTCTCTGTTTCTGGTCATGTACTATGATATGTAACTTTGGCTGTTCCATGTACTATGTTCATGGTGAGTGGCTGATGCTTCCAAATAGTGAAGAGGAGAAGGTATGGTTGGAGATTCTTTCAAATGACCCAGAAAAAGAGAACCTCATTCCGGGTTTTTAAGGAACCCACAGTCTAGAGGGAGGTCTAAGACATAACAAACATAATTAAAATGTATGATGAAGTCAGATAAATTCCAAAGGGATGTTCAAATGAAATTCAGAGGAGGGAGAAGTCACATCTGGTTGGTGAGACCAGGAACAGACAGATTCATGGCTACTGAGACAAGCCTTGCCAATAAACGTAGGATTGTGGTAGATGTGGGCAGGAGGATACTCCAGGTGGAAGGCACAGAAGAGCCGAGATGTGGAGGCAGGAAAACATGGGTGTAGGGGGGTGCTCAGCAAGTGGGAAGGAGACAAGTATAAAGTAAGAGAGTCGGTGCCGAGAAGGCAAGAAAGGGAGGTTGAGCGTATGTTATGGAGGACACAGTGCAAGGCAGAGGAGTTTACAACTATTCTGGTAGTCAAAGACAAGCCTTTGATGCTTTCTTACTTGGAGTGTCCTATGCCTAATATCTTCTACAGGTGAAAAGTTAGAGAACAAGATGGGAAAACAGGAGAGAGGGGGCTGTTGATAATTTACTCAGAGTTTGATGTAAGCTCATGTTTGGTTGTATGTTTGGTCCTCTTGATTGCAGATTACTTTTTCATTCTCAGTTAAAACACTCAGGAGCCTCTGGCCCTGCAGGAAGGAGTTCATGCCCAGGTGACTATGCTTGTGGTTCCCCAGCTGAGGTGTCAGCCTGGGGTGCTCAGCCCTGGTGGTCTTTTTGCAGAATTGTGGATTGCCAAGGACCTCTCTTCCTTCTTCCTGGCTATTAGAAGAGCATTCCAAGCAGAGGAAATAGTCAGTGCAATGCCTTGAGGTGGGAGCAAACCTAACTGGAGCATCTTGAGTGAGGCTGGAGGGAATTGAGTGAGGGGCAGAGTTGCCAGATGGGAACAGAGAGGTGATGGGCACAGATTGTGCAGGACACGTGAGGCAAGTGTTTGGTATTTGCATTGGGAAGATGGGAAGCCATTGGAGGGCTTGGGCCAAGATAGTGATAGGGAGAATTTTGGAACTAATTGAATCGATTTAATTTTCTTACCTTGTTTTGCTTATTTTCCAACACTTGCCCTTTTTCTGTGCTGTTTTTTGATTTTCTCAACTTTGTCTTCCAGTCTACCTACTGATTTTTAACGTCTGCTGTAACATTTTTAATTTCTAAAAATGTTTTCTTATTCTTAGACTTTCTAGTATCCTGTTTTATTTCATGGGTATGCTGTCTTCTCTTATTGTCCCAACAGTATTGATTACAGCGTTTGTGAATCTTCCTTTTCTGCCCATTTTCTTCCACTTTCTGCACAGACTATTCTGGCTGCTTTGGGCTCTGTCTTTTACATTAGAGGCTTTCCTCAAATACTGAATGTCCTGGGCTGGCCCCGTGGCCTGCTTGGGAGAGTGCGGCCCTGGGAGCGCGGCGACACTCCCGCCGCGGGTTCGGATCCTATATAGGACTGGCCAGTGCGCTCACTGGCTGAGCGCGGTGCGGGTGACCCCACACCATGGGTTGTGATCCCCTTCCCGGTCTCAAAAAAGACAAAAAAAAAAAAATACTGAAAGTCCTTGAATATCTGTACACATTTAAGAATGAGGAAATAAAGGCGCGGTGCGGGTGACCCCACACCATGGGTTGTGATCCCCTTCCTGGTCTCAAAAAAGACAAAAAAAAAAAAAATACTGAAAGTCCTTGAATATCTGTACACATTTAAGAATGAGGAAATAAAAAGGTGATCAGAAGCCCTGGTTATGAATGTGGAGCTTATGAAGTGGTAGCTTCTCCAGGACAGCAGTGTAGAGATCCAGCTGTTTTGTTGGAGGCACCAAACTTCCTGCAAATACACCTTTATTCTCTAGGACTGGTCAGTTTCCCAGAGAGGAGAAATCCTCTAATCTCACACGTGGGGTGTGGAAGAGGAGGAAGTGCAGAAGCTGTGTGTAGGCCGGAATTCAGCTTTCTGACATCCTAGTGGGGAGAGACGACTGGGGCAGTATGCATACTCTAATTTAGTTCTGATTTCAATAGGGTGCTTCATTCTGTTACACCAACCCTCCTCCCAAGGCTTATCAGAGAACCTCCAGGGAGATTTATTTGTGCCTAACTTCTGGTTGGCTGTTATGTCCTCCGGGCCCCGAAGCAGATTCAGAAACACCTTACTGAGGAGAGAAGGGTCCACAATCGTGGTGACCATCTGAGCCTCAGAGTTCCTTCCTGGTGTTCTTCCCTAAGTGGAGGCCTGTTTTCTTCGCAGAAATGTGCTTCTGCTCTGCAGCTATGCAGGGTCACAGTGCCACATGCCTGTCCTCAGGGCCCGGATCTTTCATGCCGTCTCCATGGACGCTGTGGCAGGTCTCTGCCAGCTTGTCCAGGTCTTAGGGGTTCCTTCTTCCTGTCAGGCTCAAGAGGAGATAGGGGGTCCCTAACCAAACTATCTGGGCCTCAAATATTTCAGCCGGACATAATGTTAAAAGAAGGCCCGGTGTGCAGTCTAGTAAATTATATTATGCCAGTACTATCAATTTCCTGGTTTTGTTCAAATACTATAGTTATGCAATATGCTACCATCAGGGGAAGCTGAGTGATGGGATCTCTCTGTACTATTTTTAAAAGTCTTGTGAGTAAATAATAAGTACCAAATAAAAATACCCCAACCTTTTAAAGGAAGGTGATAATCCACTCAAGGAAAACTTGCATAGGAGGTGGACAAGAGCTCCTTTGTGACCCTTAGCTGACCACTCATATACGGCCTGTAAAGGAAACTGGAGAGGACAAGAAAGAGGTAAAGATCTAGAAATCAGGGAGAGAATTTCCGTGGAGAGATCAGTGATGTGCGTCTACACATAACCTCCCCTCTCTAGGGAAACTTACTAGCCCTACAGACCATCCAAGTGGGTCTTCCTAAACAGAGTGTCATTTTTTCCAAAGACAAATTCTGATTTCCACCCTCAAATCCTGCTTGTAACCCTTCAAGTGTCTGTTTCCAGCATCAACTATTTAAGATCCAGTCTCTACCAGACACCCCCAGTACATAAGATTTTGGAAGAACCTTTATTCAATGGTGTCTTAGTCAGCTTGGGCTACTACAACAAAATACCATAGACTGGGTTGATTAAACAACATTTATTTTTCACAGTACTGGAGACTGGTAAGTCCAAGATAAAAGTGCCAGCAGATTCGATTCCTCATTAGTGTCCTCTTCCTGACTTTCACATGGCCACCTTCTCACTGTGTCTTCACATGGCTTAGAGAGAGAGAGAGAGAGACAGAGACAGAGAGAGCACTCAGGTCTCATCATGGAGACCCCACCGCCTTTCACATGGCCATCTTCTCACTGTGTCTTCACATGGCTTAGAGAGAGAGAGAGAGACAGAGACAGAGAGAGCACTCAGGTCTCATCATGGAGACCCCACCCTCATGACCTCATATAATCCTAATTACCTCCCAAATATTACCTCCACATAATATCACATGGGTGTTAGGATTTCAACAAATGAATTTTAGGAGGACACAAACATTCCATTCATAACAAATGAGCATGTGAAGAATGCAAGAGTTTGTTCCTCTTTCTAAGGCTCTCTCAACACTAGAGTTTAGAATATCACTTGCAATACCATACAGTAAGGTTCATGCTTCTGAGTTATATCTCCAATGGTTTTAATGAACCGAAGATTAAATTGAGTTTCATTGCATGTTGAGAGCATTGTGGCAAAAATGCTACTGTCATCTGTGGCACAGATGCTATTTTCCATCACATGAGATAGAAAAGACAAGTACTTTGTGCTTCCTTCTATAATAAAACTTACCAAGTTCCTCAGTACGTCACAACTTTGTACCTGGTTTTTAGCACAGAATCTGGCTCTCCTGAATAGCTACTCAAAAAATACTGGTAGAATAAGTGAAGAACGGTATTAACCTGGTATTCCTTCCACTTCCTATTAAAAAACCCACGTGTCCTGAACCCTGACCAGCTCTTTCATCAACCCCCACTTTCCTACCACCACACAGCTTGTGCTGGGACTTTGACAGCAAAAAGTGAGAGATTATACAGAGGGATGCGAGAAGCAGGAGGGAGTTCTCCATAACAATTTGAACACAGAGTGGATTTACACCTTATCGGAGATTAGGTTTGAAGGCAGAATGCAAAGCAAATGTGTCATATAGCACAAATTACCCTGGAAATTCTTCAGGAAGGTAGCACACTGGAGACATGTAAAACACAACCATTTTTTCTTCCAGGATTGGAACAGCCCACTAATTTCATCTGCTCAGCACCAGTTGACGTTGGCTTGAATAGAGGAGCTATATTGTATGAGAAAGATAGCTTTAAATGCTAAAATTACCTCCACGTGGAGATTTGCTGTCTCCATAAAAAGCACCTCAGGATCAAGACTACCTGAAGGATGACAGTCTCTACCCCTTTTTCTTCCCTACCTTTTCTCTGTCTCACCATAGGATACCTGTCTATTGAGTGGAACGGTGGAAGGAAATCTCATTCTCTGTCTTGGTCTCCTCTTCCTTCTTTCCTCCTTTAGATTTTCTTGTTTGACCCAGCATGCATATTTGATTTCCCTCATGTTAAAATGCACATATAATGAGATTTCTCTATACCCAGAAACGGGGGAGGAGAATTGTATCTGGCAAAGTCGCAGGAGCTTTGCTGCTTGCACTGCTCAGAGTAAGGCTCACGTAACCAGGGCAGTGCTTCCAGGATGTCCCAAGCAAGTGTAAGCCAGCCAGGTGTGAACCAGTGCTTCACCATGGCCACTCTGGTCAGAGATGGGGACAACTGGTGTTCAATGGTGGGAAAGGTAGAGTTATGTCTACCTATTTTGATTTCAGGGGATGTCAAGGGATACTGGGTATCACCATGTACCTGGGAGAGGCATGTGTTTGGCACAATGGAAGGAACATGGTTTGGGGAGAAAGAAAACCAAAGGAAGAATCCCAGCCTCATCTCTTTCTGGCTGTGAGATTTTTGGCAAAGTGCTTGCCCAATTATTATGTAGATAATAGTACATTATAGGGATGTTTTGAGGATTAAATGAGAAAATGTATTATGGAAGGCATTTAACCCAGGGCCTGGGACATGCTAAGCACCCAACCTCCTAACCTAATGTGAGCAAGCCCCTTTCATAATGTGGAGATAGGGGTGGGAGTATGATTTTAAAAAAGCAAACAAAAACCAAACAAATAGAAACTCGCCTGTCATTTACATGCCATACAATGAGACATGATTAAAGGATTGGCAAACAGGAGGAAACTGGTATAGAGAGCACTGGACCGTGAGTTGAGAGACCTGGCTTCTAGTTCTGAGTGCGTCTGGCCACGGCCTCTCTTTTTGTTTCCCTGACAGTAAAATGAGAGACTTGGACCATCTCTAAGATGCCTTCCAGGTTTAAGATATTAACAGTCTGTCGAGTCTCCTCAAAAACTTTCAGTGATTCTCTCATGCATTCCAAATTAAACCCATTTCTTTGGCTGGTTTTAAAGGTTCACCACAAAATAGCACCAGGCTCCCTGGGCCATTTTTTGTCCTACTCTCCACTTTGAAAACTCAACACTAAAGCAAGTTGTCTCTTCCTTGTCCGTGCCTGCATTTCCCCTCTTTCCTATGATCTGCCGGCAACCTCTGCTCCTCTTCCTCTGTGAATAATCTCCTCCTCTTCGCTGCATGCCCTGTGATACAATTTACTGGAGCTCTTTGTATTTCCTCACGACCTTGGTGCTCTATTCTTCTGCTGGGCCCACTGCACTCTAACCAACCACGCTGGCCCAGCAGCCCCTCTTCCTCACCTCTTAGAGGCCCTGTCTCCAACTATAGCCACATTCTGAGGTGCTGGGGGTTAAGGCTTCCACATATAAATTTTGTGGGAACACAATTCAGCCCATAATGTCACTTTCTTTCTCTTTTTATACCTGCTTTGACATTACACATACTGAAACTAGAGACATCTGGGTTTATTTGGAAGTACAACCTTTTCTACATTTTGATTCTCTTTTCGATGCCCTTTCCTCTGAGTTTGATCCTCATGTCACTTATCGATGTGATTATATGGGTCAGCCATTTGTAGGAAAATCTAGAGCTAGTTTTTCTTCCACACTAGCCAAAATGTTTTTCCTGTAGAAAAAGAACTTCTAAATTCTGTGTTCTGTGATATTAAGCCTTGCTCCTTCCTTTGTTTGGTTCTAGTCTTTATGCCCCAGTGAGATTCTTACTTCCTGTCTAGGCTTATTTTCTTTCACATTGCTTTGGCTGCCCAGAATAACTTCCAAATGAGTCTGTATCTCCCTTTCTTCTCTGCCTTTAAAATCGTTGCTAAAACCCAGCAGGATCTGCAAAAGCTCATTGCATTAATGTTCTCCCAATGTTTCTTGTCATCAGCCAAACTGGACTTGCTCACACATTTCAATTACAGTCTCTTTAAGGCCAGGATTTCATTTCATTTTCTTGCTTTTGTTCACCGTGTTTTAGCAGCACCCCAAGAATAAATGAAATCACACACCGTAGTAATGACAATAGGGCCTGTACTCCTCTACCTGCCTACGCGGTGAACTGCTCTTTTGACTATTTTGCAAAATCCTAATGACTCACTTGAGGTTTCTTCCTACCGACCTCATTCCTAGCCCAGTGAATTATAAACATCTTTTATTTAGCAAATTCATTTTTATTACTACAGTCAGCTCCTATCACAATAGTTAAAGTTCTGTTTGCAGGTTCATAACTTGGCCATAAAATTTTGCTTCAGGCAGATACTTGGTTCTAATGACTCTTGCCACAAAATGTCATTATTAGAATCTTTTTCTTTTAACACTGAAGGAAGTAAAAGTAATGCTTTGGCTTTTAAAAAAACCCAACTTTTCAAACTCCATTATTTTGTATTAAAGAAATGCTCCTCCCCTACCCTAACAAAAAAGAAATGCTAAACCTCAGCCATCAAGATTTGTAAAAACAAAATAGTATCAAAATTCCTCCTCAACGTTTCTCAATGGCGTTGCTGTTGGCATTTGGCGGGGGACAGTTTTCTTTGTGCAGGCCTGCCCTTTGCAAAGCAGGGCATGCATTTAGCATTCCTGGTGCCCGAGCATCTAGCAAGTGCTGGAGCTGGTGAGATATACCAGCTATGTGTTCAGCCAATGGTAAAATGATAAAATTGGAGAGGTCTATCCTCAGTAATTTTCAGTAGTCCTTTTTCTTATCTTTTGCTTTTTCTGCAAACAAATCTGGAACTATCTGGTTGCTCTTTGGATGCCCAAGTCACTCCAAGTAGTCTGCTGGCCGAGACTTGCCCTTTCTCTGTGCATCTTTCAAAATGCTTCTGCCTTTCACCCCTGCTCTCAGGGCCCTATTTTCTTTTCAACATGGTAGTTACTTCATCAACCAAACCTTGATAATGGCTCAATTCATCATACTTCCTAGCAGGGGGGATACTCGAAAGCTGTAACAACTGACTTGGCATAGGCACTGACAAATTAGAATGGACACAACTGGGGGCTCTGCATCCTAATGGCTCTTTCTGTGCCTGGTGCTACTCCTTTAGTTGAAGGATCTTGCGGTGCTCAGGGAGAATCTTGGTGGAGGGACTGATGTGGGTTAGGTGATGACGAGAGGGCCCTGGAGGGGCCTCAAGGCAGTTGGCTATTTGTGAATTAGACTAGAAGAGCTTTAATATATTGACTGCTGATACTGCCTTGTGGTGCATCTCTAACTCTTGAGGGTTTTGCATTTTGACAGTAGAGTCCCGGGTTCTTGTTTTTGATGACTTATTTTAAAATAAAAACAAAATTTTAGGTACTATGGCAAGGTAGTGAGGAGTGACTTTTGACCTGTAAAATTCTTAAATCTGTGTATACAAAATTATATGCTTGTTGATTTCATACTTTTTTTTTTGCATTGCACCAAGTCCCCACTTTGTCAATCAAATATTCACAAACATTTTCTTTTTAATAATATCATGAATGAAATTTATTCTGGTATACAGTATGATATGAGGATAGAATTTGATTTTATTTTAAAAGGCCAGTTCTCACAACACCGTTGTTGAAAAATCTGCTTCTACTGACCTCAGTTATAGGCTTGTCTATATAATTTCGTTCTGCTGTCTACTGTGTTTTGTACCACCCCCACAATTTTGATTGTAGTGACTTCATTAACAGATTTTATATTGGAGGAGGCAGAGTTCTCCACTTGCAAATTTTCTCAGCTATTTCTCTGAATAAACTTTTGTGTAGTTTTATCAAATCCTCTCTCTCCTATAAGCTTCCACCCCACCAATCTCATTGCCATTTTTATTAGAATTGCATAAATGTATATATAAAAGAGGAAAGAATTGACATTTTTATTGTCTTTTCACTTAGAAATATTGTATATTTATCTTTACATTAAAAATTTTGTTTATATATCTCAGCAAAATTTTATAGTTTTCTTGATTTCTGGATTCCTCATAAGTATTATTGGGTGTTTTTGTTTTTGTTTTTGTTTTTTTGGTCGCTTTTGTTACTGACATAATTTCCTCCTTGGTACCAGCTGACTGGTTACGGTGGAGGTGGGTGTTGGGATCTTTCAAACTTCGTCACCTGTTCTACTGTGCACTGGCAGGTGCTGAAGTGTGGTCTCCTCAGAATGCTCTCTGGACCCTTTCCTCAAACATGGATTCTGACAGGTGTGCTCAAAGCCTGCAACTGACTATGGTGCTTACAAGTGCATTTTGATATTATGTTGAGCTTGTTTCTGGTGAGGAAAGCTTAAGAAAAAATAATAATATTTGTCTGTTTTGACTAAATATGACTTTTTATTAAATATTCACAATAGAAGTTCTTGTTAACAATTACAAAAGGGCTTCGAAGGCATGTTTAATGATAATTTCTTTAAAATGCCAGTTGTTTACCAAAAGGGAGAGTAGCTATAGAGGGATTAGAAGATATATTTTCTTTTGAAATCTATGGTTCCTTAAAGTTTAGGGATAAAAGTGCAATTACCTGTGCCTTTCCTGTTTCCTTCTAAACAATCAGCAAACCTGCTCTGGAAGAAATTCAATTCCCCTGAAGGAGTGAAAGTGCTAAAGAGAGGCTCACTCAAATTTAGATACGATTGCCTTGACGAGCTCTCCACCAGGGAATGAAGCCAGGCAGGGATTGAAATAGCTTTAGGGAGCACCAATCAGTGCTCAGTTAATCGTGTTTGCTGGACTCAAGGTAACAAGGAGGAAAGAAAGGGAGAGGTGCCTTTACAAGACTTAGGATCATACATCATTGTAATTATGTCATTGCATAAATAATCCCAGAACTCAAATAAAAAGATTTAATATCCAATATTCTCTTTTCAGCTGACTGGGGGAGAATGTAGGTGAGGTTCATTACTTTTTTTTCTTGCCAGTTAAAACTGTACTTCTATGCTTTGGGTTAAAAAATTATGGAACTAGAAGACTTCTATACCAGATCATTGGCAAAGACATCAAAGGTGAAACGCACCAGTGGCCGCAAGCTTTTACTAATATGCTTTTTTCCATTCATCCTGAGCTAGGATACAGGCTAGGTGCCTGGGATGCTGATATATTGGGACGCTGCTTGACAGCTGACAGCAAGTGTTGCTTTGACATGGGGCATTAGATAGAGTGACCATAATGAACTCTGACCTTAACCCAAGTATATTGTGAGGGCAGTGTTAAGTACCTGGGATAAAGAATTGCAACATTTGAGACATCTGTTCTTTTGCTTATTTGCTTTCTGTCCCTGACAAGACTGTAGCCCTCCTTAAAAAGCAGTGGCATTTACTTTTTGGCTAAGGCAATTGGTCATTGGCCAATGGCATCAACATCTCCTAAGAACTTGTTAGAAATGCAAACGATCAGCCCTGCCTCAGATCTACTGAATCTGAAATTCTGCGTGTGGGGCAATCTGTGTTTTAACAAATTCTTCAGGTGATTGCGATGCATTCAAGTTTGAAAATCACTGGCTCAGGGAGTTTTTTCCCCCGTTGCTTTGACTCTCACTCAATTTTGGTTTCTGTTTCCTGGTAAGTTACCCATTTTCCCTGGTGTCTAGCCCCTGTGGACGGGCACCACCTTTAGATGGTCAACCTGCCTTTCTCCACAGACTTCTTCAGAGGACTACAGGATTGAATCTTTTCAGATGCACATGTGAAAATACATAGGAACATCTCTATTTGATGCCTGGCCCAGGTGCCAGCCTGGCCCTCAGAACCCAGGGATTCCCCCATTTTTGCAAGACCACCATCCATATTTCCAAGACTGACCAAGTTAGCATTGGTAGCTATAAAACCAGGTCAATTCATGACAGAGACAATGTAGCATGGAATCAGTCAAGATTCATGTCCTGGCTTTATCATTTATTAAGTATATGGATTTGAGAAGCAACAAATAATAATGTTTACCTCCAAGTGTAATAGAGGAGTTAGTGAAATAATCTATCAGAACCATGGTGTGCTGTTATGCTGTAAAAGGGATGAAGGTGAGTTGAGATACTGTCCCCTCAGCCCTCAGGGTCCTATCTAGAATGGCTGGAGCTCTGAGCCAGCCACCTCCAGCCAGGCAGCCGCATGCATCATTTGTACCAGTGTGCCGTGTAGATGTTACCAATTTCTGTGAGGCCATGATGTGACGAGGATGGGAACCACAATCTTACGTAAGCACCTGTACAGCTTGTGGCACCCAATAGGGCCTCAATAGCTGGTGGTAGTTGTTGCATCTTTCAGTATAGATCAGGGCCACCAAGAAGAGCAGTGACAAGTATTGCAGGGGCTGCTCTGAGAACCTTAGTGTTCTCCAAGGAAAACCCAAAGCCACCTTTAAGTCTGCAAGGGGAAAGAAGGAACCCAGAGGTGCTCATGACCTCAGCCATTCCACAAACTTGGGGTCAGGGTCAAAGGCTATATCCATTACCATGCTATTGCCACCCACAACTGTGGCTCCCTTCCCCTTGGCTTAGTGGCTCCTTAGGGAGCAAGAATGTCCAAAACACACAGGTCTCCTCCTCTTTTGCTCTGCTATATGGTAACGTAGTGAGCATCCTGGCCTACCTGAGTTTTTCTAGTATTGCTTGTAGATATTGAATCTCCATCATTCATACTAGCTCTGTCCAGTAAGAAAAAATATATAATTCTTATAAGTTTTATAATTTTTTATTCCTAAATCATCAATGTATTGAGATTTCTGGAGTAAGTAAAGACAAAGCACATGATCAGAAGAAAGACCAACATTTGCTTTGGAAACTGATTCTCTTCAGCATGAAGTATATAAATCTCCCCTCAAGTAATGACTGAGAGAATAGGTACATGTGTTTTATTATGTTAATTTTTAATTTACTTTCACAACTAAAATAAGTAGGATCTTTGATTTAATGCCAAAAGGGGAAAACATTAGATCACCTTGGGAATGTGCATGGAGATTAGGAGATGGGAAATAAATGATGCCAGGAAGTGGGTGGTGTGGTCTCATTTTGTAAGTGGAAAAACCAAGGCTCAGCGTTTTAAGACCCAGGTTTAAGTTCACAAAGCTAATAAAGAGTAAAGCTGTGATTTAAACCTGGTGCTGTCTGACCTGGTTTATCTAACTGAATGCGTGTCTTCAATGTCTCCTCCATGCTGCCCACCTGGAGATGGAAGTGGAAGTGGTGCAGACAAGAAGGCCACATTGAGGAGTCAAGTTGGAAACAGGTATTCAAGTTAGAGGGAGTGACTTAAAGACTTAGGTGGCATGCAGGTAATATGTGTGGGGAAGAGAACATGGTTGTATCCTTGGGGTGGAACATCTGGGTGAGGACATACAGGAAATAGAGGGAATTTGGGAGGGGTGCATATAGCAGTTAAGCTACTCAAGCCCATAATTAGGGGTTTTATTAAATTATAAAGAGATCTTGAAGTAGTATAGCAATCTCTTAAATACATTTATGTTTCAGGCTATGGCTTCAATCACTTTATAAATTCTTGTACGTAGAATATTAAATATATGGAAGATATAAATATTGGCTTTATTTCATTTTGCTGCTTTCTCTCATGCATGTAATGGTATAAATTAGATATCAAAGATCACTTACCTAGGCAAGGGAAGAGAAACAGATGAAGAGAGAAATAACTCTGGGGATGCCCCTGCCAACCTCCCCCAATTTATCTGAGTTAAATAAGTAGAGAGGAAAAACATGTTCGGTTATGTGACTGAATAATAGAAACTAATACATATGGAACATCCAGAGAATCATCTGGACTAGAGTCCCCGTCATGGTCTGCAGCTGAAATCAGAGTCCAAGTAACTGTCCTGGGGAAACGAGGCAGGGTCCGGCTGGTAGAGTGGCACAAATGGACGAACGGGCCACTCGACAGGATAATCAGTGGATCAGCCATGAGCTCATGGTTCTGTCATGACACAAATATGACGCTCTGTAGTTTACCATCATCACACTTACTCTTGGTTTGAGAGTCACAGAGCAGAAGCAAGATGCCATCGAGACCTTCCAAAGGCAGCGAATGAGAAATCAGAGCAAAACCTTTGCCACCGCAGGCTCACCAAAATGAGCCTCAGCTCTCCTGAAGTCTAAGCTTTCTATTGAGCAAGAAACACAGCCTCAGATGGAATGTCCCAGCATTGTTTTCACGCTTGTAATTTACGTTGTAACCTCCACTCCAATCTACTCTGTGTGTTCCAGCAGAGTGGAGTATCATGGTTATCTGGGGACGGTAGGTTTAAAATGTCATTTAGAAAAGAAAAACTGGCTTCAGGAGTGAAACAAACAAGAAACCACAGAAAGCAAGCAACTGAAAGAGCTCCAAATTGAGCAGAAGCACGGTCAAGGGAGCAGTCCCAGATTATATTCTTTCTGAGCTCTGCAGTATTGGTTAGGAGCTTCTCAGTGGTGTTGCCCTAACCGGGCTCCTATGATGGGACATTATTATGGCTCCAAGGTGCAAATGCTGCGAAAATCAAACTGTTAGAGATGATAAGGATAGGAGATGCTACTGACGCCCTGCTTGCTTGGCCTTGGCTTCACTTTGTCAGCTTTACATGGTGACAGCTTGCTCCTGCCAGCTCCTGCAGCTCTTTGTGGTAGAGCAGTCACAAGTTGGGTGTATGCGCAGCCCATGCAGAGCAGGCCAGAAGCTAAAACCCTGGAGAAAGGCCTTGCCGAGGCAGAGGAAAGCTGGTGGATAAATACCCCAATGTCCACCTTAGGTGGGACAACTCTGAAGCAGGTTCTCTACAGCCTCCCAGAGGTTCTTGGTCACTTACACAAGCATACTTCAAAAAGTTCATGGAAAAAATAGAAAGATAATACCAATTTTTCCATGAGCTTTTTGAAGTACATCATATTAGCTTGCTGCAGAACCACTGGTCATCTTAGGTTCATCAGAAGCCCTGATGGACAACTCAGTATTTCTGAGTGACAATTGAGGAAATAAATGAGTTTTACTAAATAAATAAACATTTTTTTCAAAACATGGGCTCCATGGTGACAGGGGGTGGAGAGGGTGAGAGGAAGTGTGTGTGGGAAAGGAAATGGCAAAAACAGGGGACTCTGGTGCTTGAAAGGCCAGAAATTCCCTGATATAATGGCCTAAAATTTCCCTCCCAGCTACATGACTTGCATTATTCAAATGCTTTATGACCTCGTATCCCCTCTAGATTGGTCACATGAACTCCTTTCTCTGAACTTCAGTGGCTTCCACGGTCCTATGGGTCTAGCGTGCGGGCTCCCTGTGTCCTTGGCCTCATACTTTCTGTCCTGAGTTCATTATGCCATGAAAAGCCTGGTCCATCTTTTAAGATCCAAATCAAGTCCAACCTCTCATTTGACATCTTCTCTTGCTCCAGCCTGCTTGATCCTCCTCTCACCTGA
>NW_007732197.1:112757-114173 GCF_000696425.1 Galeopterus variegatus | reverse complement strand
GACTTTGCCCTAGTTTGGGTGACTCCCTTTATCACAAGTGCATTAATAGTCTTTTAGAGAGTAAAAAAATGCCCAAAGGTCCTTGTCAGGACTTTGGGTTGTGAGAAGATGTTTGAGCTCTCTGCTAAGTCCTGTGACGGTCTCCAAGAGAGCAGAGCTTCAAGGGCTGGGGTTACCTTTACAAAAAGACTCTGGACAATAACAAAAAATAGCTACCATTGAGTGAGTGCCTGCCTTGTGCCCACTTACTAGGCACACTTTACCTAACTTATCTTAATCTTTACAAAATCCTGCGAAGTGGGCATTCATGTCCCCATTTTACTGATGCAGAAACTGAGGGTCAGGGACTTGCTCAAGGCTACACATTAGTAAGTGGCTGGGACTCAAACACAGGTTACAAACATCAGTAGTTCGACCAGAGCCTAACCTTTACTATAAAAAGTCCCCAGACAAATTTCAAGGTAATTTCTCTATGTATAAGTCTATTAAGTTAAGAAAATAAAATCCTGAAGCAAAAGTAATGTGGAATTAGTGAAATTTAAAGAAAAAGCCAATTGTAACCTGGCTGAGTATAAGCTCTTCTCACTGCTCCAATAAAGTTTTATGTGACAAAGCCTGGGCAGGCTGTGCTGGACAGGAGGACAGTGAGTGTCACAGTAAGGTGGGATGGTGGCAATTTTACATGGGTGGTCCAGAAAGGCCTCAATAAGAGGGTGACATTGGAACAAAGCCCTTTGGAAGAAAGTGAGGGTGGTAGTCATGCTGGTGTCTGGGGAAGAGTGCTCTAGGCAGGGCAATAGCAAGAGTAAAGGCCCTGGGGCAGGACTGTGCCAGGCATATCAGAGGAGTAGCAAGGAGGAGAGAATGGCTGGAATGGAGCCATTGACTGGATGTTAATAGGAGGTGAGGTCAGAGGGTAGCAGAGCCTAGATTGTGTTGGGCCTTGTGATTTTTGTGAAGAACATACGTCCTTCTCAGGAAAACAGAGACCAGGTTGTCTGGACATGTGGAATTTGTTCCTTCTTCCCTTGATGTCATGAAGTGCACTGAGGAAACCACTGCCCTTGTCCTCACTTGACCAAGCAGGCTGGTTATCATGTTAGAGTCTGTCTTAGATTGGATCCCCTAGAAACAGATCCTGATAGGGGGATTTGAGTACACATAATTTACTGGGGAGTGTGGAAGGCAGTCAATTAGGGGTGCATTACCAATCCAGTTACTTCCAGGGCAATGGAAATAACCCTGGGAGCCAGTGTAGGACAACTCCTCAGAGTTATTCCACCCAAGGGGTGAGGAAGTTGGGGTATGCACCATCCCCTGCTACCTGGTCAAGGACGTCTTGTGGCGGGGAGGGGGTTGATTCCCCAGCATTTCCAGTCTTCTGCATGTGTGGACAGAAGGGCTTCAGTGCCAGGG
>NW_007732197.1:110198-111823 GCF_000696425.1 Galeopterus variegatus | reverse complement strand
CCCTCTCTATTACTTTTGAATCTTATCAATTTGCCACTTACTGAGAGAGAAGAAGCAGGAAGCCTCCCTTTTCTCTACTATTACAAGAAAACTTTAGCTGGAACTCTCAGAGGCAATGAATGAAAACTTGAGATCCACGTACAGATCACCCGCTTCTACTTCTGTTTTTTAGAAAAAGATAACTAACCTATAAAACATACATCACTTTCAAAAACCAATTTTTTAAAAGGAAAGAGAGAGACCATCTATTACTAATCGCTCTTGTCAAGGTAAGGATCATTTCTTGAAAAATAGCACAGGCAGATTTTGCAAAGATGCTCGTTAATTTCATCTAGATCTAGGTTTCTAGATGATAGAAACCTAGTCTGACAGATGAGCAACCCTGTGATTCCTACTGTCAGGGATACTGACTACAAGGACAGGGAAGGTGAGCATTTCTTCCTGCCATGAACTCTACCCTGCTCACCTCAGTCCAGGATGTTCCTTCTGTAATGAGATGCCCAGAAAGAAGGTGAGCAGTAAACCCCCCTCCTTCAGCAGGCCTCATGTGGCAACCCTTGTGCCCAGGCGGAGCTATGTGGCCCTTGGAAAAGCTGCGTAGATCTTAAATAGGGGGGCTCCTGTGTGTGCCAATCAATTGGTGGTATTCTGGTAGCTTGGGATGGTTTGGTATGGCCCACGTGCTAAGAGCAGCCTTTATGTTTTTGAACGGTTGGGAAAAAAATCAAAAGAAGAGCAATAATTCAGGACACCTGAAAATTATATGATAGTCAAAATTCAGTATCCATAATGAAGTTTTATTGGAATCCAGCTCTCCTGCTCATTTGTTTACATGTTGTCCTTGGCTGCTTTGGCTCTACAATGGCAGAGTTGAGTGAGNTAGTCAAAATTCAGTATCCATAATGAAGTTTTATTGGAATCCAGCTCTCCTGCTCATTTGTTTACATGTTGTCCTTGGCTGCTTTGGCTCTACAATGGCAGAGTTGAGTGAGGACAGAGGCCTCATGGACACAAAGCCTAAAATATTTACTATGTGGCCCTTTGCTTCCCTTGCAATAAAGAATGGTTTTGTTGAGGATCTGCACCTCCTGGCTAAATATATAGCACTGAGAATGAGGTACCAAACAACCACATTTAGGAAAAATCCACTAGTGAGGGTTACTGGTGTGTAACTGAATACAGACCAGATCTTGGTCCTGCAACAGACCTGCACTTATGGCTAATTTGTAAGAGTTTTATATTTGTCCAGATCCCCAGGGTTTTTATGCTAAGAGGCTTCTCCTGAAGTAAACAAAGACAGAAGGAGGAGGGGAGTCTGAATAGACAGGCACACAGCTAACGGCAGTTTGTAGGACTTACCATGGTCATATCTTCCCATATTCCAGCTTCTGCTAAAGCTGTGACATTGAATATGAGATTATCAGATTTCATGACTCTTGTAACTCATCGCTCAATAATTTTAATTTTGTAAATAAAATCAAAAGCCTGGTGAAGCTAGACTACCCTAGGATATTGCAGAGCTGTGTAGGAGGCCCTCTTAGCAGCAATGAGCACATAGGTATTAGAGTCAGATCCGTAAATTTAAATCCCAGCTCAGCCACTTGCTAGCCACGCAACATTGGGCA
>NW_007732197.1:83248-109658 GCF_000696425.1 Galeopterus variegatus | reverse complement strand
GAGTCAGATCCGTAAATTTAAATCCCAGCTCAGCCACTTGCTAGCCACGCAACATTGGGCATGTTAATTTATCCCCCACTTCCCTACTTTTCCCACTTATAAAATGAAAACAGTAATAGTACCTCCCTCATAGGGGTTCTCTGGGGGGATAGTGACATGTGCCCCCACAGCAACCTAGCATGTTCCTGGCACATAGAAAGAACTCAAAGAATATTAGCTATTGTTATTATTTCAAAACTGGAATTTGGGAACTTTTAGATGACGTATCATGGGATCTTAGTGCAAATGATATCCATGATGAAGCACTTCACCAGCACTTCCTGACTCCCCCAAGTGACATTTATGTGACTTCAGAAGCTAAGTGTCCCTCCTCCATACTCCTCACACTTGCTGTATTCATATCTCAGTACTTAATACATTGATATCCATGATGAAGCACTTCACCAGCACTTCCTGACTCCCCCAAGTGACATTTATGTGACCTCAGAAGCTAAGTGTCCCTCCTCCATACTCCTCACACTTGCTGTATTCATATCTCAGTACTTAATACATTACTCATGAATCTGACCTCGTGAGATGACCTATTCCTCTACTGAATTTTAACTTTTAGGACCAGATTGAATTTTAATAATATTTCATACCTGTGTTCTATCACACAAATTTGAATATAACAACACTGCTGAATTAATATTGACATGGTAATATATTGCTGCATGTCACAGAAATCAAAGCTTCTAATGTAATTGCTCACCATAATGCCCAGGTATAAAACTCTTGCCAAGAGGGTCAACATTTAACTTGCACAAATACTTACTGAACATCTACTTTTACTAAATACTGCAGTGTGTCTTAACACAATTATGAAAATGGCACAGTCCTCGAACTCAAGAACTCTAGTCTAATGGGCAGTCAATAGAACACAGGGAATATCTGTCGATCAGCTCATCCCCCCTCCTGCTATGGACTGGCTAGATCCTGGAAGACTACAGATGTAACAGTATAAGGGGTTAGTTAAGTCAGAAAAAGCAGGCTCTTCACAACCCATAGGAATGGAGTCCAGGAGCTGCTATAACAATATGTCCCCTGATATTAAGGAAGTTGATCATTCACAAAATCTTATTTTCCTGGAGCTGTGCTTCTTTCTCAGCAGGTTGGGACAGGGTGTCTTGGGGCTGGTTGGCAATTGCAGGGATTCTCAGCCTGAGGCATGGGTGCTGGGTGGGAGTTGGCTCTGCGTGTCCTGTCTCAATAATCAGTAAGTCAAGTTTTTGTAATATTTCTCTTGAGGCCCCTCCTGCCATCTTTACAATGGTGTCCCAGTGTGCTGCTGGGCTGCTTGGCACGGGTGCATGTGGCTGCATCATGGAGATCTCTGCAAAACGCCTCAAGGGTCCAATGGTCCACACAGCCAGGAGTCCAGCTCAGGGCAAGGTAACGTGTGTGCTGTCTGTCTGCAGAAAGTTGTTGATTGTATTAATCACAACATGCTCTAACAATTGCACCAATTTGCTCAATAATTAGAAATCTAAGTTTTAAGAAAAACAATGGGGGGGGGGGCACAGAGAAAAGAAGGCAAGCTTGCATATTTTGTTATACACAGCAGTTTATCCTCAAACCACTTATAAATCTGGTTTTATAAGCTATACCTCAGTGACAAAGACAATGGTAAAATGTGGAGATCAAGTCAAAGCATGCTGCATAAGGAATTATCATTTGTGTGTGTGAGTGTGTGTGTGTGTAGAAATGTGCGATCAACAGTGATATTGAAGTGATATTGATCAGAACAAGGAAGAGAAACCAGCCTCGCAGCATTATTCAGCATTTACAGCAGAGTAAGCTCATACTTCTCAAAGACGAAGATAAAGGCACGTACGGGGCCTGTGGGATTCCTAAGGACTTGGCTTCCGTTTTGAGATGTGCAGCCCACCTGTCTGGAGCTCAAGGTGGCTCAGCTCAAATGTGAAGTCCCAATCACGGGCACCATCATGAGTTGCACCCACGGACTGTCACTGTCAGGCATTTGTGGAAACGTGCGTGAGAGGGTAAGAACAGGGGAGGTGAGGGAATGATGGAGAACCTCCAAGAGCAGCTAAAACAAATCCAGGCAAAGCTGTATCTACCATGGATTCGATGAACAACAGTTTACTTAAAATGACACTCTAATATTTAGGGACACATTTCCTGTGCTACAGATGCTATCAAAGTATAAACATAATGCAAGAATAATACTTCTGGGACTCAAAACATCACACAAATTGCTTGATGAAAAGTGGCAAAATAGTCTGTTGTTATTGTCTGCTGCTTGGCAGAGATCTTTTGTTGAACATTAGAATAAAGTGACATGGTTTGTCACTTAGCAAATGGTCCTCTGCTTTCTAAGCCATCCAGCAGATGGTCTAGGTGATGAAGTGCAGCCCCAGCGTGACCATGTTTTGCACACAGCCGCTGCCCCACACTGCTGCAATCGCTCAGCGACTGCGGCAGGCGACCTCACCATGTTGTCATTGCTCAGTGTCTCGCACTCCGGGTCACATGCATCACAGTCAGGCCACACAGCTCTGAAGTTAAATTACCCACCTTCTTAATGTCAGCTCCTTCAATGGCTTTTCCTTCCCATCCTTCATATGCCCCATCGCTCTGCAAGGTTGGTCCCTTAGTGTTCTGGCACTAAATTAAAAGCTCCAGGTCCTGGATTTTTGCAATAAAATTTGAGTTTTGTTCTGCAGAGCAAACCTCCCTTCTTTCTCTCCAATCCCAGACTAAAAGAACAGAAAATTTGAGAAAGAGACAGAGCTAAGAATCCCCTGGTTTCTCCAAAAGTCAAAAGAAAGGGATCGTGCACCTATGCAAGTTTGCAATTGGCCAGAAATCCCAAGACTCTGCTGGTAGCATGTTGTCTCCTTCCTTTTCCTTATGCAGGATGGAAACATGAGGTTTCAAGCAGATGAGAGTGGTTACAACTGTCTGGGGTAGGAGTGGCCCTGCCTCTTTGCTATGTAGTTTTAAACAGTTGATCCCTTCTAAAGTGTAGATATTTTTGTTGACTTATGTTGTTATTTTCCATTAATCTACAATCATAATTTTCTTTTCCCATGGTTAATCCACAAGCTGGTGATCCTGAACATGAGACAAGAGTTGACTACACTACAGAAGCCAGAAAAGGTAGTACTTACCCGAGGAAGGGGGAAATTATGGCACCCGAAAGATGAAGCTGCCAATACCTGTGGGAGTTTACTCATCTCCTAATGGGGAGAGCTGCGCCTGTGCATGCAGATGCAGTGTCTGTGCCTGAATGTGGGCCTGTCAATGCCGAGTGTCCACCCAGCTTCTGAATAAGCATGTGGAGTTTGTCGCTGTTAATAAATATTTAAATTTTACAGAGACATAAAAGTAAGGTGTGACTCTGTTATAGTGTATTTCAGAATTACTACAGGATGGAGGATGGAATGCTGAGATAAACGTAACCAACACAACACACTTGTTAACAGGACTAGTAACTTAGCTCCATGCAGTTCGTGCTGAGGGGCAAGTGAAGGGGAGGGTGAGGAAGGTAGCAAAGGTCTTCTAAAAGTTAAAATTTCCATAAAGATGGGAAGTTTCAAATGCTCTATTGAAAGCTTAATTTCTAGGATGCTACGGCCTATATTTTAATGACTTCTTAATCACGTCAAACAGGAAAACTTTAGAAGTAGTTTGTCAGAGATGGGAGTTAATAAAAAAGATAAACAGGCATTTATATTTTTACTTTATAGGCATAACAGCCATGAATTTTACTCCATGTGTTCAACTGTGTAAGATATAAAACATGCCTTTAGTTTTCTAATTCTGACCCAAGCCCCAATCCTACTCCTCTGGCAGGAGATTCCATCCCAGTTGGAGCTCCTCCCCTGCTCCCCAGTGGTCTCTTAAGACCCTGTGGGCCCTAGGCAGGGAAGAACATCAGGGAAGGCCTCCTGGTCCTCAGTCCACACGGGCCCCCTAAGTGTGCAATAAATAATAGTTGTCTGGCTAATGCATTCCTCTCTCAAGCCTCATGGTCTCTTAAAGGCAAATGGTTTAGCTGCTTGTGTTAAGTTTGAGCTAAGAATCTTTGTCAAGTTTGGGGTCTATCTGTCTAAAGGAAGTATCCTTCTCAAGACCTGTCTATCTCTCTGGAGCACATGATCGAGCTGCGTGTGCATCTGTGCTCCTGATAAAACCTGCAGATTGCCATGCCAGCTTTCTTTTGGTTTGAGGAAATTCCCTCCACTTTCCGTTTTTAAAGCTTTGTGTCAGTTAAAACTGCATTCCCTTTATGTAACAGAAAACCTAACTATACAATAACAAGAGTACTTGCTTAATGCAACAAGAAGTCGAGGTCATTGGCCAGTGAGGGCTAGTACAATGGATCAACCACATGATCAACCTCCCAGGTTTTGTTCATCTTCCTGTTTGCTTTCCTTGTTGCTTTTATCCTCGGGACCTCAAAACAGCTGCCATACCTCCAGGCATCACATGCAACATTTGGGGAAAACTATAAAGGTTAATAGCTTGTTCATCTTCCTGTTTGCTTTCCTTGTTGCTTTTATCCTCGGGACCTCAAAACAGCTGCCCTACCTCCAGGCATCACATGCAACATTTGGGGAAAACTATAAAGGTTAATAGTTTTGTATCAAGTGCCACCACCCGAATTGGTTTGTTCCAGTAAAGACACTGCATTTTGGATAGCAGCTGCAATTGTGGTCACCACCTGGCTAAGTTTACAGCAATCCACAGTCATTCTCCATGTTTTATCTGACTTCACAGGCCAAAGTGTGGGGATCTGCTAGGCATCATCACTTCCGCTTCTTTCAAGTCTTTGTTGGTCATATTAATCTCCGCACTTCCCCCAGGGATGCAGTATTACTTCTGATTTACTATTTTTGTAGTGTCAAGGGCTTCATCTTAGACCTTCACAATATTAGGACCTACATCTTATAGGTCAGAGAACTAATGTAGAGTTTCTCCTAGTTCACCAATACATCTGTTCTAATTAGACATTTTCTTCTTTTTAAAAATGAATTTATTTATTATTATTATTTGTCTCTACATTCAAAGATGTTGTTGAGGAGCAGCGGGAGGTGCAGGTGGGAGGTGGGCGGGGAAAGGAGGTGGAGGGTGGAGCTGGCCCACGGCCAGTGCCTTTGCTCCCTGCTTGTGGAGGGTAGGGGGGACGGCTTGAGGCCCTTGGGTTACCCCCACTCCAGCTTGGGAGCTCAGAGGGCTTCTGGCAGTGTCAGTCATCTCTGGGTGGACGTCAGGGGAGGGGGAGTGTGGCCGAGGCCCTCAGCAACCTCCCCCTTGGGGTAATTATATGTTTTGAAACTGGGGAATAGCTGCGCTGTGGGTCCAGGGACCAACTTGGCCCACTGTGAGTCAGAATCAAACTAAGACTCCATCTATCACCTGACTACTGTAAGACCTCACTTCCTCATGGGACACAGTGGCATTTGGGTCCCCAGGAAAATCAGACCCAGTATCTAGTAATTCCTGAAAGGTCTGGGTATTGTCTTTTCCTAGTGCATAATCACTCTAGGTAAGTGGCAACAAATCTCTCTAGGGAATGCTTGTAGGAAGATTTTTGGTATATTCTCATGGCCCTGGTACAGGGTCCTTCAAGGGGATCCAGCCTCCCCCTCAAGTCAAGGAGTTCTGGGTCTGTGAACTGAGTTAGTTCTATAAACTGGGAGTGAGGCTGTGACTCACCAGTGTGGCATCTTAATCAGGTTTTTGGGTGACAGACTTAGATTTTTTTCCCATTATATAGATCAAGCAATAACTTGGAAGGTAGCCCATCTATTTTATTCCTGGGGTCACCGTGGTAGTTGGCCACCTTCAGAGATCTTTATGGGCCCAAACATTTTGATTACCAGTTTATCCCTGCAGCCCTTTATGGTAGACAGACCCACTTTGTCTTTGGGAGTGGCTACTTTGGGATCCTATCACCCCCATGAAGACCAAGGAAGCCATCTCTATGATGGCATCCCCTATAGTCATATTTGGCCTGCAGAGAACAGCCACAGAGCTTTTCAGTGAGGTGGGGGCTCCTCCCATTAATTTATTTCTCATTGTTAGTGAGGGAGTGCTTTCTTGGCTTTCTCGTGGAACATAGTTGGGGAGGAGATGCATGATAAATTCAGTCCAGCATTCCTCTCTCTCCAAGTGTTGAATCCCTCCTCCACATCATGCTGAGGAATCTCTGGGATCTCAACAGTATCAACTGTAGGGCACTACTGAGCCCATATTTCAGCTAACCAACCAAGGAAGGTGTTGGAACTACTTTCAGCAACACAAACTTACAAAACACATCTGGAATCTTTAGCAAATTCAGCCTGTTCTAGTGCCATATTCCACCCTCCTGGTCAATCATTCTTATAGTTTGCACCCACACATTTTTCCTACATTCCCATGTATGGTTGCAATTTCTTGCAATTATTTTCGTGTGTGGATTATTTCTTCTGGGCCACAGTTTGTAACAGTCCCCTGAAGCAAGTGGAGATCTGACCCTAGTTAGGGGTCTAATGGTGGTTGTGGTGATGGGGCCAGTGATGGGTTTTGAGGAGAATGAGCATCTTTTTTTAAGTCACCTGTCCCAGGTGAATTTGGCACAGGGTTTTAATCAAAGAAAGGCTAGTCTTTTCAAACATTAGGGGGGCAAGCTACTTTCACTGATAAAGAATACTGAAGAAACTTGGAGTAGTTCTGGAAGAAGAGAAGGAAGTGAAGAAACTACCTGCTATTTAGAGAGCTTAAGGCCTTTAAAAATTGCTAAGCCTGTTCCTGATGGTTGGTTACAAAGAGGGACCCAGTAGTGGGCACCAAGACAAGGGCTTGGTTCCTGGAGTGGGGGCGTTGGTCTCAGGAAGAGGGAGAGTCTGAGCCACGAGTGGGGCCCAGGGTTAGAGCCTGGGGATTAGTGGCAAGAGGGACTGGTGTCACTGAGCTCTGTGTGTCCTACCCGGACTTCCCATGTTGACTGAGAAGGGAACAACTTGTTTTGCAGCCTGAGGTGGGCTGGTCCTTCCTAATGGAGCAGTCAGGGGACTCCAGCTGAGAGCAGGAGGATTTGTGGGGCCAGGAGCTAGACCCCAGGGCCATGGACCCCAGGAGCATCCTTTTATGGTTAAAAAAATAACTAATGTAAAAGCCAAGGAGGGAAGTGTGATGACTCGGGGAGGGCACAGCCTGGTTGTCAGTTATTAAAGGTCTTTACTGTTACTTTTGGTGCACATTTTACCTTTATCCTTGGAATCAGCCCCAAATTATTAATGACAATAAAGCACTGTTCTCTTCATTAAAGGCTAACTTCTCTGTGCCTGTCAGCCTCTGCCCTCCTACATTATAAATAATGGAGAAATTGCCAGTGCAGTAGGAATGAGGGAAAAAAGAAGATCTGGGTAAAGGAAGAGTAAGAAAAAGGAATTTCTTCCAGAGTAAAAATATTCCCAGCAGTTCTGAGCCATGGAGTGAAGTCTGGGGTTCCGTTCTCTAATGCTGCAGCATGGTTACCTTCACTTTCACACTGAGCTGAAGGACAGCTTCTGGCTGGCCAGCAGTGTGGCCCCAGCACCCCAGCGTGGCCTGGGAGGTCTGGCCATCTCCAGCTTTTCTATTCTGGGTCATTTAGTGTGATCAGAGCTTCACTCCCATGGGGTAGCCTCAAATCACTTCAGTCTCTTTGCTCAGTCCCTTTTCCGAGGGCTGTTGTCCCCTGGCAGTTGTACAATGGGAATGTGAGGGGCAGGAAGGCAGTTGGCTGTGTGGTCGGAATTCTGCCATTCTGGGAAAATGCAGGCATGCTTTAGGGTTGGCTGCCCAGACCCCAGTGTACTGTAGCCCACCATGCACGTGCTGCATGGCTTCACGACCATGGATGGAATTCCAAACTTGACAGTTGCACCATAGCCTGTAAAATATTTGCATTGCTTTTCTACATATATGTTATTTACTATACAGTCTATAAAATGTTTAAATGGGAACATTCTTTTTTTTCCCCAACAGTTTAATGATGTTTATTTCTCATAGTGAACTAAGGCTGCTATTTTTCTTTACCCTCTCCACTTGTTCTCTCTTTTCTGAAATTTTTATTTATTTCTTTTTAAAATTTTATTTCTTTCTTAATTTATCAGTATACAATGTAGTTGATTTTCATGACCCTTTACCATTTCCTCCCTTTCTCCTTCCCTCTGCCCCTTCCCCCGCATCAACATCATATCTGTTCACTTATCTTAACAAGTTCAAGGAATTATTGTGATTACATGGGAACATTTTTCTGTTGTATTTTGAATATTATTTCTACACCACTGCACACTCCCTGAACTGGGAGTCAGGAGGCCTGGGTTCTGGTTCTGGCTTTTGACCATGAGGCTATGTGAGCTTGGGCAAGTCCATTCACTTCTCTGATTTTCTCATGTGTAAACTAAGGAGGTGGGACCGTGGAATCTCCCAGATCCCTTTCAGCTGTAACACTGCATGGTTCATCTCTTCTAGACAGGTGCAAGACAGACAGCCCTCAACCTGTAGCAATCTCTGAGCACTCTGCCGAAGACACCCTTGTTAGTGTTTCATTGCAGCACATAAAGGAGCACCCGCCAAACAGAAGAAGAGCATCTCAGTGTGGACACCGGCCAGATCTCCAAATTTCCACAAGAAAAGGAAGTCAGAAATATAAACAAACACAGAGACGACCAATGCTCAGAATATAGGCTTTGGAGAAGGGCACTTATGGGGGTAAGCCCAGCTTCGCTGCTCACTATTTTGTGTTCTTGGGCAATTTGTTTAAACCTGTGAACCTTAGGGTCTTTATATGCAAAATGAGGAGATTAATACTAAATACTCCCTGGTGTTATTCTGAGGATTCATTCCATTAGTAATGTAAAGTGCATTTTATATTTGATATTGCATATCATAAGGGCTCAGTAAACATTAACTGTTATATTTATTATCAACTTACCAAAAAGTTTCCTATCAAAAGATCACAAATATCCTTCAAATATCTCCTCAAAGGTGCCTATCAAATTCTCCTCAAAGAAATCCTTCTGTTTTCCCACATATTTAAAAATGTGTTCCCTTACCTGCCAATTTGTTGTTATACAAAATAGATCATAATTGTGGAGGAAAAGGTAAGAATTTTGTAGAGTAGGCTATTAGTTCATATCATTTGAATACAGTTTTATCATTAGCCAGTACATTGACTTGTTTAATTACAAGCTTTGGGAAGATTTGAACCACATAGTGAACAAGGATGTCTTTTAATGTTAGGGTGTCTTGTCCTGGTTTGCCTGGAACAGTCCTAATTTATGCTTGTTGTCCCTGAGTTATTATTTAAAGTGTACTTTTTTGTTCTCAGAAGTTACTCTATTTAAGTTAATTAAATGTTGGGTTGATGGTTATCTCCACAAAAAAAAAAAAAAAAACTGTCTGAGAACACTTTTTGTGAAGAAATCAAATTAGACATATATTATTTCAACTTGATTCATTTTCTGGGGTGTCTAATTCTTGTGGATGAATGTGACCTATACAGGACTTGAAATCTACCAAAAATGGCTATTTAAAAGTTTCCACAGGGATAGATGTCTCAAGTATGTCCCAAGTCTTAAAGTCAAACAGGAACTGTAATTTGAGGGAAAGGAATATGAAAGCTCTTGATAATATCATTGAGATTCTGATTCTTTGTTTCTTCATTCACGCATTTCCACAGTGCTAAGTAGTGGGGATACAGTAATGGGGAACAAGGTAGACATGGTCCATTCCTGCCTTCAAGGGGCTCACATTTTACTGAAGGACACAGAAGAGACCAGTTTCATCAGAAACTTTTTCAATAGAAAAAATAATTTAAAATTATGACAAGTTTAATAAAGGAACAAAGAAAGTTTAATAAAGGAACAAAGAAAGAGCTAAGGTATAAAGTAATGGAAATGTGCCTTTGGAGAAGGTCTCTCGAGGATATGGCATTTAAACTTAAGTGCAAAGGAGCAGAAGAGGGGAGGTGCTACAGGGAGGAAAAACTTCTGAACGCAAAGACCCTGAGTCAGGAAAGAGTTGGGTGGGACTTGGGACTTAAGAGAACATCGGTGTGGCTGGGAGTCACTGAGTATTGGGAGAGCCTGTCATGAAATGAGGTGGGGGCGATGGGCAGAGACCAGATCATGCAGGATGCAGTAGTTTGTGGCAAAGAAGCTAGTTTTATTCCATGTGAAACGGAAAGCCATTGAAGAGTTTTAAGCAGAGAATTGGCACGATCTGAATTATGCTTAATGTTGATCCGATTTCTGTTCTAATTTACTTTCCTGCTATGTGGAGAGTGAGTTGAGTTTAGTGAGGATCAAAAGTGGAAGTGGAGAGACCAGTTGGCAGGTGGTGAAGTGGAGCAGGTGGGAGATGACGGTGGTTTGGACTGGCATGCTGGTGCTGGAGACAGACAGATTCATGACACATTTTTCAGGGTGACTTGATAGGACTTGCTGATAGATTGGGTGTGCAGAGAAGTGGAGAATAAAAAATGATCCACGGTTGTGGCTCCAGTTACAGGGCGGATGTATAGGGAAGGTATGTGGAGGTGAAAAGAAAGGTTTTGGACCAGAAATCAAGGTTTCTTGATAGATTGGGTGTGCAGAGAAGTGGAGAATAAAAAATGATCCACGGTTGTGGCTCCAGTTGCAGGGCGGATGTATAGGGAAGGTATGTGGAGGTGAAAAGAAAGGTTTGGGACCAGAAATCAAGGTTTCTATTTTTTTTTTTTTTTTCCTTTTTGTCTTTTTCCGTGTCCAGCAACGGATCGCAACCCTCAGTGTCGCCCCCGTACCGGACCGGGACCGGCAACGGGATGGCAACCCTCGGTGTTGCCCCCGCGCCTCGCTCAGCCAGTGAGCGGGAACCGGTCTGTATGTGGGATCCGAACCCTCGGCGGGAGAGCCGCCGCGCTTCCCAAGCGGCGCACTGTAGCAGTGCGCCACCGGGCCGGCCCAAGGTTTCTATTTTTAAAATGTTAAAAATGTTAAATTTGAGAAATTTCTGAGATATTCAAGTGAAGAACATCAACGAGGCAGTTGGGTATGTAAATATGGGTCTCTGAGATGTATGAGCTGCAGTTATATATTTGGCACTCATTAGCATATCCATGGAATTAATCATTGAGAAAGACGAGATCACTCAGGGGAGAGCATAGACAGAAGAAGGAAGGAAGGATAGGAATGAGACTCAGGAATATCAGCTTGTGAAACTGAGAGGGGAGGTGGAGACAACAGAGGAGAAAAAGGAAAAAGCCATTGGGGGGAAGAAAACCGAGAGAGAGTGGTGTGAAAAAGCCAAGAGAAGAGAGTGTTTCATGAAAGAGGGAGTGGTCAGACTGGTTGAGCAGCCAAAGAAGTTGAGAAGAGAGAAGCGTCCATTGGATTTGGTCATGTGAATGGAGATGGCTGGAGACCTGACAAGACCGGTGAATCATCGTGTTTGGTATTTGGAAATGGTATATTGGGACACATTACTCTGCACAGATTTGCTTCCATTCAAAAAGATTAAAAACTCAAATTGCCAATCCACTCTTGTGTGTGCTCACAATGGCCTCAGCCCTGAAGCTTGTGGGGACCTCAGCAGCCTCCCATCATGGAAGGTCATGGAGACTGGGAAGGCCTCGAAGGGGTAGGACAGTTGGTGTCTTTGTAAATCGCAGTGTACATAGCACAGGTTGAACGCACAGTAGGATGTCTGAAACTGTGGATTGACTTAAAAAAACAACAGCAAAAAATACAGTGCAGGTCAAGCTCCTTCTTCAGTTGCGTCATGAGAGGTGATGTAAAGTATAAAGGACACAGTCTTGTGAAGACATGGTTTTCTCTCAAAAATAATACATTAAAAGATTTAACCCTCTCTATTCCTCTGTGGAGAAAGCAGGGATGTTACATTCCCATCCCAGTTTTAGAAATTCAGGTTGAAAGACTAAGTGAGTTGGCCAAGACCACACTGCCAGTGTGTGGCAGAGCCAGGAGTTGCCCAAGTCGGCTTGAGCTTGAGGCTCCTGGGCTTCCCACTCCTCCACAGAAAAGAAGCCCATGATTCACAGCCCTCTGCCATATTAGCTCCCAGAGCAATGGTCTGCAGGAAAATCATTCTCTTTATGTTTTTATCCTCTTTTCAGTTCTTTCTTCCTTTTCTTGGGTAAACGTGCATTTCATTTTTTGTTCATTCCTTGTGCAGTGGCTGGAGAACCAGTGAGGACCCGGGACCCATCCCCTACCTACCCCTTTATCTTGCCTTTTCCTTCTGTGAATGGCTCATTGTCGAAGGGTGAAAGGAACATGGCAAAGGTAAATGGATGACTTACTAGGTTGGAGGGAGGGAGGCAGGTACTGTGCACAGGCAAGGCCACTGTGTAAGAGACTACGAGGGCTGTGCACATATGATTTAATTTTCAACAGGAGTCGTAATATCACACTCACGTATGGAGCCGAGAAAAAACTTTTCTTAATTCTTCTGAATGATTAGAATCAGGTGGTCATGCACAGTGTGGTCATTATTCCAAAAATGAAACCTAAATAGGTGCATAAACAGTTCACAGTTTTCCCAGCCTCACTTATGGGCCGGGGGAGCCCTGAGCCAAGCCAGATGGGCAGGGGTCCCCAGTGTTGCTGGCAGTGTTACCGTGGGAATGCTGGTGCGCAAACCATCGGAAGAGTAGGATTTCAGAAACTCAGAAGATGGGGGAAGGGGGTGGAAGGATTTCTAGAGACTGCCCAGATGGATTATTTAAAAATATTCTTCCCATAACAGGGCATTCTGTACCTCCCTTGGCCACCCGCCTTCATACTGCCAAGCTGCCCAATGATGACAATAAGAAAGATTTTTATTTTTTATAATAATTTCTCACACTGGTACTTTAATTAAAAGAAAATCTTTCTATGTTCTGTAGCATTTAAAAGCTTCATTGTAATAAATGTTTACGGAAATAAAGCTTTCCTTTGTATGCCTTTGCAGCACACGGAAAACTGGCCGCATTTCTATAGCAGTGTGGGATGCAGAAGAGAGAGGGCCTCCTGAATGCACTATGCAAATTTATGAAAAGAACATGCAAATAAGATTAGTGTTAGTGACTCAAGACAAACAAACAAACAACAGGAAAGAGAGTGATTACTGTGCCTTGTAGAGGATTCCTGACTCTACTCAAAGGATTGTCCAGGTGTGTGTGTGTGCATGTGTGGACACACATGTTTTTGTAGGTGACAGAGAAGTTGTAAAGCATCAATGAGATTTGAATACACTAAGGAAATTAGAACTTCAACTCGTTGCTTTTGTTGTTGTTTTATTTATTTGTTTATTATTTATTTATTGGAACATAATTGATTGTACATATCTGTGGAGTACAGCATTGAATGTCAATACCTGTGTGCAATATATGATGCTCAAATTGTGATAATTAGTATATTCAACATTACACAATGTTATCATATTTTGTGGCCCTTTACCAATTTCTCACTAACCCCCCTTCCTCTCCGCCTTTCCCACCTCCAGTGATGTCAGTTCTGTTCTCTTCTTTCGAAAGTTCAATGTATTATTGTGATTGTTACAGCTTTCTAACTTCCTTTTTTTAAAGAAATTTATTTGTTTATTTTATTTTTATTTATTTATTATTATTATTTTTTTGTCTTTTTTCGTGTCCGGCAACGGATCACAACCCTCAGTGTCGCGCCCGCACCGGACTGGGACCAGCAACGGGACCGCAACCCTCGGTGTTGCTCCCGCACCTCGCTCAGCCAGTGAGCGGGAACCGGTCTGTATGTGGGATCCGAACCCTCGGCGGGAGTGCCACCGCGCTCGCAGGTGGCGCACTGTAGCAGTGTGCCACTGGGCCAGCCCATATTTGTTTATTTTTTTAGTCCCATTTATGAGCAAGAACATGGGGTATTTCTCTTTCTTATTTGACTTAACATGATTTTTTCTAAGTTCATCCATGTTGCTGTAAATGGCAGAATTTCATTATTTTTTATGGCAGAGTAGTATTCCATTGTGTATATATATCACATTTTCCTTATCTAGTCATCTGTTGATGGACATTTAGGTTGGTTCCAACTCATGGCTATTGTAAATAGAACTGCAATAAACATGGGAGTGCAGGTACCACATCAACATGATGATTTCCATTCTTTTGGGGATACACTCAGCAGTAGGATTGCTGGATCTTACAGCAGTTGTATCTGTAGTTGTTTGAGGAAACTCCATACTGTTTTCCACAATGGCTGCACTAAGTTACAGTCCTACCAACAGTGGAGAAGTGTTCCCCTTTCTCTGCATCCTCACCAGCATTTGTTATTTTCTGTCTTGTTGATAACAGGCAGTCCAGTTGGCATGAGAAGATAACTCAGTGTGGTTTTGATTTGCATTTCCCTGATGCTGAGTGGTGGTGAGCATTTTTTCATGTGTCTGTTGGCCATTTTCATGTGTCTGTTGGCCATATGTAACAAATATCTTCATTTGAGAAATGCCTATTCAGCTCCTTTGCCCATTTTTAAATAGGGTTACTTGTTTTTTTACTGTTAAGTTGTTGGAGTTCCTTGTATATTCTGGATATTAATCCCTTGTCAGATATATAGTTTGCAAATATTTTCTCCTATTCTTTGTCTTTTTGATGTTAATTGTTTCTTTGCTGTTCCCTTGTCAGATATATAGTTTGCAAATATTTTCTCCTATTCTTTGTCTTTTTGATGTTAATTTTTTCTTTGCTTTTTTTTTTTAGTTTGATTTATTTATTTGTTTATTTTTTCCTTTGTTGCTTGTGTTTTGGGGGTCTTATTCATAAAGTCTTTGCTCAGTCCTACAACCTGAAGTGTTTCCCCTATGTTTTCATTTAGGAATATTATAGTTTCAGGTCTTTTATTTAAGTCTTTAATCCCTTTTGAGTTGATTTTGGTATATGGTGAGAGGTATGAGTCTAGTTTCACTCTTCTACATATGGATGTCCAGTTTTGCCAGCACCATTTATTGAAGAGGAAGTCTTTTTCCCAGTGTATGTTCTTGGTGCCTTTGTTGAAGATAAGTTGGCTTAAGTGTGTAGATTGATTTCTGGGTTCTCTATTCTGTTCCATTGGTCTGAGTGTCTGTTTTTATGCCACCATCATGCTGTTTTGGTTTCTATAGGTCTATAATATAATTTGAAGTCGGGAAGTACAATGCCTCTGGCTTTATTTTTTTGCTCAGGATTGCTTTGGCTATTTGAGGTCTTTTGTTGTTCCATATGAATGTTAGAATTGTTTTTTCTATTTCTGTAAAGAATTTCATTGATATTTTGAGGGAATTGCACTGAATTTCTAGATAACTTTGGGTAGTACGGACATTTTCACAATGTTAATTCTTCCAGCCCAAGAACATGGAATATCCTTCCATCTTTTTGTGGCCTCTCTAAATTATTTCAGCCAAGATTTATAGTTTTCATTGTACAGATCTTTCACCACCTTGGTTAAATCGATTCTTAGGTATTTTATTTTTTTGGTGACTATTGTAAATAGGCTAGCTTTCTTGATTTCTTTTTCTGCTAGTCTATTGTTGGAGTGCAAAAACACTACTGATTTTGGCACATTGATTTTGTATTATGAAACTTTACTGAAATCATTTATCAGCTCTAAGAGATTTTTGGTAGGGTCTTTAGGTTTTTCTATATGTAGGATTGTGTCATCTGCAAACAAGGACCATTTGACTTCGTCTTTTCCATTCTGGATGTCCTTTATTTCTTTCTCTTGCCTGATTGCTTTAGCCAGTACTTGCAATACTATGTTAAATAGGAGTGGTGAGAGTGGGCATCCTTGTCTAGTCCCTGTTCTTAAAGGAAAAGCTTTCAGCTTTTTCCCATTCAGGATAAAATTGATAGTGGGTTTGTCATGTATGTCTTTTATTCTGTTGAGATATTTTCCTAGAAGGAAATTTTCTAAGGTCTTTATCATGAAGGGATGTTGAATTCTGTCCAATACTTTTTCTATGTCTATTGAGATAATATGGCTTTTTCTTGATTTTCTGATGTGGTGTATCACATTTATTGACTTGGATACATTGAACCCTCTTTGAATCCCTGGGATGAATCTCACTTGATCATGGTGTATCATTTTTTGGATATGTTGCTGTATTCTGATTGCTAATATTTTGTTATGTTTTTTTGCATCTGTGTTCATCAAAGATATTGGCCTGTAGTTTTCTCTTTTGGTGTATCTTAGGTTTTGGTATACGGTGATGCTGGTCTCATAGAATGAGTTTGTGAGAATGGCCTCTGTTTCAATTTTGTGGAATAGTTTGAAAAGAATTGGTATTAATTCCTCTTTAAATGTTTGGGTGAATTCAGCAGTAAAACCATCTGGTCCTGGCTTTTCTTTCTTGGGACATTGCTGATTACTGCTTCAATCTCATTGCTCGTTATTGCTCTGTTCAGGTTTTCTGTGTCTTCTTGGTTCAATCTTGGTAGTTTGTGTGTTTCCAGAAATATATCCATTTCCTCCAGGTATTTAAATTTTTTGGCATATAGTAGTTTATAGTAGTCTCTAATGATTCTTTGTGTTTCTGTAGTATGGGTTGTAATATCTCCTTTCTCATTTCTGATTTTTGTTAGTTGGGTCTTCTTTCTTTTTTTAGTTAGCCTAGCTAATGATTTGTCTATTTTGTTTACCTTCTCGAGAAACCAACTTTTTGTTTCATTGATCTTTTGTATTGCTTTTTGGGTCTCTGTTTCATTTAGTTCTGCTCTGATCTTAATCATTTCTTTCTGTCCACTAATTTTAGGGTTGGATTGTTCTCGTTTTTCTAGTTCTTTGAAAGGTAATGATAGGTTGTTTATTTGAAATCGTTCTATTCTTTTGATGTAAGCATTTAGTGCAGTAAGCTTCCCTCAGTACTGCTTTTGCCGTATCGTACATGTTTTGGTATGATGTGCCTTTATTTTCATTAGTTTAAAGAAAGTTTTTGATTTCCTGTTTAATTTCTCCTTGGACCCATAGGTCATCCAGGAGTATATTGTTTAATTTCCACATATTTGTATAGTTTCCAGAGTTCTGCTTGTTTGATTTCTAGTTTTAATACACTGTGGTGTGAAAAGATACTTGAAATAATTTTAATTCTTAAAAATTTGTTGAGACTTGATTTGTGACCCAACATGTGGTCTATCCTAGAGAATGTTCCATGTGCAGAAGAGAAGGATATATATTCTGTAATTGTTACATGAAACGTTCTGTAGATATCTGCCAAGTTCAATTGGTCTAAAGTATAGTTTAAATTCCATGTTTCTCTATTGATTTGTTGCCTAGATGATCTCTCCAATGATGAGAGAATTGTGTTCAGGTCCCCAACTAGTATCATATTTGAGTCTAACTCTTTCCTTACATCTAATAGTGTTTTCTTCATTTTTAAAAGCTCTTTTTTCTCTTTTTTTGTCCACTTGGGTTATTTCAAGAACTGTCTTTGAGATCAGAAATTCTTTCTTCCACTTGCACTAGCCTGCTGCTTACACTCTCAACTGAAGTTTTTATTTCACTGAATGAGTCTTTCAGTTCCAGGAGTTCTGGTACATTCTTTTTTTATGGTATTTATCTCCGTAAATTTCCTCCTTCATGTCCTGGATTTTTCTCATTTCATTGTGTTGTCTAACTGAGTTTTCTTGTATCTCACTGTTTCTTTAAGATTGTTACTCAGAATTCCCTTTCAGACATTTCAAGGGTTTCCTGTTGTTTGATATCTGGTATTTGAGAATTATAGTGTTCCTTTCATGGTTTCATATTTTCTTTTCCTTTTTTCTTTTTCACATTTCTAGTATCTCTACATTGATGCATAGGGGGAGCAGTTACTTCTTCTATTACTCTGGGGTGACTTTTGAAGAGAGAGACTCCCTCCTGTAGATTTGTTATATATTTCCCATTAGGTGGGATGTTTTAGTTTCAGTTAGGGGTAGACTCAGTAGTGTCAGTAATTAGGGCTAGACTGAGTTGTTCTGGGTGGACTCAGTAGTTCTGGGGCTGCCAGCAGTTAGATATGTGGCTGGAGCTGTGCATATGACTGGGCCCTTGTGTAATTAGGGCTAGACTGAGTTGTTCTGGGTGGACTCAGTAGTTCTGGGGCTGCCAGCAGTTAAATATGTGGCTGGAGCTGTGCATATGACTGGGCCCTTGTGGGTGGGTGGGTCTGCATGTATGGCCTGGGTTGCAGGGGCTGCATGGGTGCCCAGATGGCTGGGCCCAAGTGGGTGGGAGGAGCCAAGTGAGTGGCCAGGCAGTTGGAGCTGCAAGGGAAGCTAGACTGCTGGGCACCTGTGGGTGGGCGGGGCCACATGGGTGACTGGGCAGCTGGGCCCAGACAGATGGGTGGGTAAGTGGGGCCACACTGGTGGCTGGGTGATTGGGGTCACATGGGTGGCCAGGGCCATGCAGGTGGCTGGAAGGCTGGAGCTGCTGGTCCTGGACCAGCCTCTATTAGCTATGTTATCTTAGATAAATTTGTTTCCTCTCTTGGCCTTAGATCCCTCATTGGTCAATCAGGACTGGGTGAGCAGTAAGTGCATCGGGAAAAAAAAAAAAAAACTCTGAGAAAGGTAGAGTATTTAAAAATACTGTCTTGTGCCAGGTGACTCACAGGAGTCATGATGTGGAAAGGAGGGTGCATACTGCCAGTTCTATGCAGGTGTCTTCAGGTTTCTGAGATGGAATGGTTTAAAAGTCTGTTATATTTTTCAAATACATTAATGGTGGGATATTAGATTTGCACACAATGGTAGGGTGTTATACTAATTAATTTAATCTTGTTTAATTGTGCCTTCTTGGAGTTACAGGATCCTGAATGTAGTATATGAGTTTGTGCAAGTAACATGCAAATAAGAATTCAAGTGCTTTAAGTAACCCACCAAAACATACCATATCTGAGTTATGGCTATAGTCAGCACCATAACGAGTTCACTTAACAATTGTCAACGTTTATCTAATAATTAAAGGCTCTACCAGGTGATACATGAGTGAATTCTTGCAAGTCTTCTTCATCTAGGACAAATAAGTGCCCTGCAAGCCCAGTGTGTAGTGAATTCTGAGGCAAGCTGCTCCAGAAGTTCCATTGAACAAGTGTTTCCACCTCCCACTCCTAGCTCAGTCTCCCTCAAGTCTGCCCCTGCCCTCTTCCTCCCTCACGAATAATTAGCTGGCATGTCTGGCAGTTAGACAGATGCCTACCAAAATGGGGTTGTGATAAACCTGTGGTTTGCTTTCTTCTAGCTTTGTATATAAGCAGCCCAAAGATCCCAACAAGTCTCAGGCCTCTGTGTTTTAATGTGTGCCTGGTGCCAAAAGCTGTACGTTGCACGCTGACGAGGATCACCTGCTCGCGGTGTTCACTGCCACCCTTCACAATGTGGAGAAGCAGCCTTGGTTTATTCTCCATTCTATGTTATGGGCAGAAGGATCACAGGAGCAGAACTTGGCCTAGGGGCACATATTTTCCTTGTCTCCAACTGCCTCTATAGCTCCTACAAACTAAGGCTCATAGTCCAGAGCAGCATTGTCCAATAAGAATGCACTTAAAGCCACATATGTAAGCCACAGATATAATTTTAAATTTTCCAGTACCCATATTAAAAAAGTAAAAAGAAACAAGTAATATCAATTTTAATAATATTCTTCATTTAACCCAAGACATCCAAAATATTACCATTTCCATTTGTAATCAATGTAAAAATTATCAATGAGATATTCTACATTCTTCCTACCACCACCCCAAACTAAGCCTTCCAAATCTGCTGTGTATCTTACATTCTCAGCACATTTCATTTGGGACTAGCAACATTTGAAGTGCACAATAGGCACATGTGGCTAATGCCTATGGGATTGGAGGGCCACCGCCTTCAGCTTCCCTGACAGTGTGTTTACTATTTAGTACAGGAGCCAGAAATGGGAGGTGGGGAAAAGCCTCCTTCCCAAATGCATGCGCCGCCTGTTTGTGTACACTGTTTATCTTTGAAGTAATAGGAATAACCATCTCATCCTGTATGCCTACTTAAGTAATTAATTTAAATTTATAGAGCAGTTTATATTTGCAGAGTGCTTTATTGATATAGTTGCCAGTGTATTTATCTGCTCGCATGTTATACCTTTCACGTGTGCCTACCTGTTCTAATTACTGCTATAATTATTGAAATTATTTAAGAACACAACTCATAGTTACCTTCAAAAACACCAACAACCATTTTAATAGCATCTATAAATTCCATCTTTCCTCTCCAAGTTCTGTCTACTTCGCACAGAGATTTTATACCTCCACCCAATGTTCTCCAAGTTCTCGCTCTGCCTCAGAGTGAAAAATGCATTTAAAAGCAATCTAGTAATTGTCTTTTCCCCTTTGTCAGCTTACATTTCGTATGAATGAGATAGAAATTTAATGGCATGTCTTTCAGTAACAACAGCCTCAAAATACACAGCATTCCAATATGAAAAGGATAATTACACATAATGACCACTGCCATCAAATAATGCTATCTCTAATATCAAATGGCATTTCCTGCTCCTAATCCCAAACTTCTTTCTGACAAACAGCAGAGTTTATGAGCAGAAGGGCGATGAGAGCACAGGCAGGCAGGGGCCAGGCCCCTGAACCCTGGTCACCCAGCTTACATCCATGTCCATGTCCTGGGTCCATGCCCCAGCTTTGTGAGGATGGAAGAACTCTAGACCTGAATAACCAGTTCCAAGGTACAAGACACATAGAATTGTGAAGCAGTCAGGAGATTTGAAAGAACTTTCCGCCTTACCTGTTCCACTCCCCATCCCTTCCCTACCTCCCCCAAAATCAATGAGGGGGAAAAATAACAGTGTTCTAATTCATTCCGTGGTTCTCTTGCTCTCAGTGATTGGAAATACCAGCGTGGGGAATGTTATACATCATGTGATGAAAAGAGAGCACAGAAATATTCACCAACAGCTATGAAATGCAGCTGGCTCCACGGCAAAACCAGGCGGCTCTTGAATAGAACACAGCAACATCACCCAAGAGACTCAAGACCAACTCCCGCTCCGAAGCAATTTTGTGAGCCCAATATTGGGGATTAGAGACGACGAACATGAGAGATCTTATGTCACAAATCACTGCATACCCAATGCTTCTGCTACCTACTCTGGTCTCCCCTGGGGAAAATCACTAAACCTCTTTCTGTTTCTCTTTAAAATGGGAGCTAAATTAGTAACTTACCACAAAGGAGTGTCTTCTTAATTACTTGCGTACAAATTGCTTGACATTATTGAATGAGAGGTATCAAGGAGAATGTAAGCTATTACCATGATTATTTTTGTTCTAATATAAATCATCAGGCCAGAGCCTTTTCTATCTCTAGATTATATTTCAGTTCAGAGATACTTCAGGGAATGGTTTCCTAAGTCTCTGATGGCCATTAGTACTAGCAGCATTTCAAAGAATCGAGAGAGGCCAGCATCCTGAGGCTGAGGCTTGATTGATGTGGAGGTGCATTTGGAAGGAAAGAGCAGATTTGGGAGAGGCAGTGAGGGCATGGGTGGTGGCCTTGTGGGGGTGGAGGACCCAGACTGATTATTGCCAGAACCGCACTCTAATACCCGTTTGTTCTAAGGCATCAGACAATCACAGGCATCATCGATAAATGTGGATCCACAGACAGTGGTGCATTGCTACAGAAGATGAGAGACAAGCTTTCCTCTGTGTTATCTTTAAGGGCATGTGAAGGAGGCATGTGGGAGGGAACTTTCCAGACAAATAGGAAAACTGCAGTTTCCTTGAAATCCAACCAGAGCCAGGGGCTGGCCCTTCTACTGCCAGTCTTACCCCTGGGCCAATGCCATAGTGAGTGCCACTCATTCAGTAGGGTGATGGTTCTGCCTGGGAGGGGTCTGTGAGTCCACATTCTGCCCAGGGGATTTGAACAAACAGTGATTGACCCTGACTTGCTATCTCATCTTTGAATAATGTTGTGATTGTGTCTTCATTAGGAATGTGGGGTAAAGAGAGAGTGATGCAGTATTGTAATTATGCTAGAAAATTGGGTGGCATTAAAATAAAGCCTTGGAATGCCTTCTGTGGAATTCTTTTGATCAAAACACTTGCTCTCTTGGAGATAATGCTAGAGAATGCTTTTGAATAATTAGACAAGTTCCTAGTCCAGGGGGATGGTAAAGGAGAGGAAGTCTGTTACTCACTGGATCTCTCTGTTATACATAGTGCTGTTTATTCACTTTGCTAAAAAATCTTCCTTATGAATTCCAGTATATTGTTTCTGCTATTAATGTCTTAATGATAGTGGCAGAAGAATGTTTAAACCCCATTTAGCTTCTGACTCTCTATGCAGAAAAACTATTTCTCCTCCCATATGCAATTTTCTGTCCATTCATTAATTGTACTGCTGCTTTCCTTAGTTTATTTACTGCCTTCTAAATATGTATCTTAATTTATACTTCAAGTCCCACAGGGAGACTATAAAATGTAAAATCGTATATAATAGCAGTAGCAGCCACAAATATTTTAATATCCAGGGCTGCTTCTGAATCCTAATTTTGCAGATGGCATGAAGTTCGTTTTATAGCAGCTATTGAAAACTAATAAATGCCATCCACATCACTCAGCATTGTCAATAATCCACCAGATTGTGTGTTCAGGGATGCTGAGGAGCAGGCACAGCTCCCAGCCCTTCCCTACCCAGCCTCCAGCTGCAGACCCCAGAGCTGCCTTATCAGCTGCCACAATTTCACTGAGGTCAGCAGTGAGGCGAGGCTCTCTGAACTTCTAATCTGCCAGTGGAGAGATACTCACAAGAGGGTAATTGCTGCACAGAGCATGCAGGGGAGGGAGATGAGCTCATCCCTCTCCCTGCTTATTGTATTTGCACACCTCAAATGCAAGAGACCAGCAAAGGAAGAGGAGCAAGGAAGGGGCAGGGAGGTCACCACCAGGTTTGGTCAGAAGCCAGGTGAGAAGTTTGCATCTCTTATTTTAGGCTTTCTTTTATTCCTTTTTTGGTAAATTATCCTGCCTTGGATTGAGTGACCCCCCAAAACTTGACCCCCACTGTGACAGTGCTAAGAGGGTGGGAAATCCTATTATGGTAATTGAAAGGTGAGGTCTTGAAGAGGTGATTAGATTGTAGGACCGTGCTGTAGTAAATAGATTAAAAAATGGTGGTCAGGAGTGTGGTCTGGAGGGCTTTAAAAGGAGAGCACGTGAGAGGTTAGTCTCTCTTGCTCTCTCTGCACTGCCATTTCTGCAGTGTGATATCCTGCCATCACTGTTGCCACCATCAAGACTTTCACCTGGATGTGTTCCCTGCACTGTGGACTTCCAGCCTCTGAAACTGTAAGCAATAAATTTTGTTTTCATTATAAATCACCCAGTTTCATGTATTTTGTTATAACATAGAAATGGACTAATACAGAAAATTGGTACCAGAGAAGTGGGGTGTTGCTTGTAACAAATACTTGAAAATGTGAAAATAGCTTTGGAACTGGGTGTTGAGGAGAGGCTGGAGGAATTGGGAGCAACAGGCTAGGAAAAGCCTAGATGCTGGTGAAAGTTTAGAAGACAAGAAAACAAAGGAGAGTTTGGAATGTTTTAGAGACTAGTTAAATGGTAGTCAGCAGAATGCTGATAGAAATATGGACTGTAGAGACCATTCTAAGGAGGTCTCAGACAGAAATTAGAGGGAGTTTATTGGAAAGTGGGCCAAAGATCATCTTTGCTGTGAACTGGCAAGGAACTTGGGTGCATTGTGTCCAATGGACTTGTGGAAGTTGGAAATTAAGAGTTGTGAACCAGAGTATTTGGTGGAAGAAATTTCTAAGTAGGAAAGTATTGAGGAAGCTGCTTGGATGCTTGCAACAACTTATGCTGAGTTATGGTGGCCAAGGCGTGATGTAACACCAAAATTTAAAAGGAAAATAGAGCATAAAGATTTAGAAAATATGCAGTTGGCCACGTGGTAGAGAAGCAGAGAGCATTTTCGGAAGAAAAATGCAATGGTGCTAAGAAGATTAGTACAAAAGAAAGGGATTATCATGAAAGAGAAGAAGACCCTAAAGCATTGCAGAAGCCTCTGGGGCCAACCCTTCTATTACAGGCCCAATGGCCTAGGGAGACAGAATGGTCTTGAGGAACAGGCCTGAGGTGCCCTCCACAGGCTCACTTCCCAGGGCAATCTCAGGCAGCTGTTCCGCACACCAGCACCCCAGCTGCTTTGGCTGCTTCGGCTGTGGCTTAACTGGCCCCAGGTGTGGCTGGACCTGCAGCTTTGGAAAATACAAGCCAGAAGACTTGGCGGTGTCCACATGGTGTTAAGTTTGCAGTCTCACAAAATACGAGAGTTGCGAAGGTTTGGGAGCCTCCAACACAATTTTAAAGGATGTATGGAAAAACCTGGGGGCCCTGGAAGAGATCTGTCACAGGGATGGAGTCACTGCATAGGCTTTTCACTAAAGCAATGCTGAGTGGAAACGTGGGGTCAGAATTGCAGCAGAGAAACCCCATCAGCACCATGCCTAGTAGAGTCATGAGAGGGGGACCACCATGGAAATCCTAGAAATCACCAGAATTGTAGAGCTACCAGCATGCAACGCCACCTGCAAGAGCTAAAGCATCACCCAAGACCAGGAAAGCCATAGAAGTAGAGCTGCCTGAGGACTTAGGGACCCAACCCCCACACCAGTATGCAGAGGAGTCAAGGTACATGATTTGCCATCTTCGAGATTTAATGCTTGCCCTGCTGGGTTTTGGATTTGTTTGGGACCCGTTACCCCTTTCTTTTGGCATATTTCTCCCTTTTTCAATGGGAATATGTACCCTATGCTTGTCCCACCATTGTATCTTGGAAATAGATAACTTGTTTTGATTTCTCAGATGGGACTTTGGACTTGGGACATTTGACTTGAAACAAGTTAAGACTTTGGGGATGGAGTGAATGTATTTGTATATGAAAAGGACATGAGTTTTGGGGGGCCAGGGATGGAATGCCTTGGATTGAGTGTCCTCTCAAAATTTGACCCCCACTGTGACCGTGTTAAGAGGGTGGAAAATCCTATTATGATAACTGAAAAGTGGGGTCTTGAAGAGATGATTAGATTGTAGAACTATACTGTAGTGAACAGATTAAAAATGGTGCTCATGGGCATGGTTTGGAGGGCTTTAAAAGGAGAGTGCATGAGGAGGTTAGTGTCTCTTGCTCTCTCTGCTCCACCATTTCTGCGATGTGATACTCTGCCATCACTGTTGCCAACACCGAGACCCTCTCCAGATGTGTTCCCTGGATTTTGAAACTCCCAGCCTCAGAAACTGTGAGCAATTAAATTTTGTTTTCTTACAAATCACACAGTTTCAGGTATTTTCTTATAAGCAGCAGAAATGGACTAATACATATTTCTTTAAGAAAAACAAAAGATCATGTGATAAGAGAACAGTAAGAGTGTCAGAAACAGATTCAATAAATTTATCATTTATCTTCCTTTTCTTTATTTTGTCAAATAGTTATCAAGTCCCTACTGTGTTTCAGGCACCATGCAAACTATCTGTATCTCTATCTCTATCTCTCTTTCTCTCTATATTTGTATCTATGTAAATTTATATTTAGTTATAAGTTATATAAGGATTCCTAAATGATCTCTGTCCTTAAGGAACTTATAGTCTAGAAGGGGATATTATAATAGCGGCAAGTCTACATAGTAGGAAGTATTAAATGCCTTAAGAAAGTGAAGGAGGGGAGGGAGAAAATTTCCAGTCTCCAGGAGGATAGGGAAGAAAGTAGAAATCCAGAGAAACTTTATGGGGGAGATACCAATGGGACCGAATGTTATGGGCAGAAGGTGGTCAGCTGGCCTTACAGAGTTCTGAGAACTCAATTAATGTCAACCAAAGCAGATGTCAACTCTCTCTTCTTTTTCTCAGCTTCTCAGGGAGCTTGTTGCCCTCTTGTGAAATCTCCTTTCTTTCCCCTTTTAAGTTTGCCTTTGCTGTTTCCTTGCACTGGATTTCATCTGGATGCACATTTAAAAGGAGAAAGAGGGTAATCTGCTTTTAGGCAGTCCAAGGAGATGGTCTGCTGAAGGCTGGGCAGAGCAGAGCATCAAGTCGGCTTGATGAGATGAACTAGTTCAAAAAGTCCCAGAGCCACTAGAACGTGGAGGAACAAGTAAATGGTTCAATCAAGTTTTGTCTTCAGATTCATACAAGTCACCTGGATCGTAGTTACAGGAAGCAAAAGCCTAGATGCAGGAGCTCTTTGCTGGGCAGTGCCCCGGCCTTAAATTTTCTGAGTCTCTTACAGACGAAAAGTTGTACTCATAGATCATAAATTTTCCATTTGTGAAACTGTCTTATACCCACCCAGAGGCAAACTCAAACTGACCTTTCTTAAGATTTCATCTTTCCGTGGGCCTGCTTGCTC
>NW_007732197.1:75636-82826 GCF_000696425.1 Galeopterus variegatus | reverse complement strand
TTTCTCTCTCCTTTCTTCCTTCCTTCTGTCTTTTCTTTTCTTCCTTCCTTTTTCTTTCTCTCTTTTGGCTTTGTACAAAAAGACGTGAAATAGATGAATCAAGGGGGAAAAAAGAACCATGCAGTTGCCCTTGACAGGAAAGAGAATCTTCTCCAATGTCACCAGCATAACTTTCAGCCCAGACAGGGTCTCTCCCCATGAGGGAGCCCCTGATTTCACAGGAGCATGTCAGGTAATGCCTCGGGCTGTGGTGTGAGAAAACCACCAGGCTGAGCCAGGAGACTTCCATCAAGCCGTCCTCTGGGCTCCCGAGAAAGTTCCGGGCCCTGTATCAGGGCAACAACAGGAGCCAGGTGCTTGGTGGACAAAATCTTTTTTGTGGAAGGAAATATAAAATGTTTAAGTTGGAAGGGACAATAAAGAATGTCTGGTTCAACCACCTCATTGTACAGATAAGGAAACTGAGGCCTGGAAGGGTTAGATGATTTGCTCCAGGTCCTGGCAATTGGCTGTGAATGTAGGTAGGATGAAAATCCACAAAGCGGTGAGAAATGGCAGTCATGAATATTCTCCATCTCTCAAAGTGTTCAAATAGTGCCTCTTTCTGGTTAGCTGAAAAATACTGAACATTTCTTTTCTTGTGGTCAGTGAAACAAGTGGCGTCCAAACCAACTGATCTCAGCGTGCTTCACTGCACTTGGTGTAACAAACATGATGATGCCCTTGCTGAGGCCCCGAGCTGGAAGCCCACTCCCGGTCCCCCACCACTGTGGTAGAGACGGGTCTTAGGGGAGGAGCCAGGAGTCTGCAGCACATCAGACACCCAGAGGTCCTTGGGAACACCACATCATCTCGGGTTGTTTTTCAAAAGAAGGCCTTGTTAGAGGCCAGTACTGGAAGCTGGAAGCCATGGCTGAGAGGAGGGGCCTTAATTCCCAGCCCACCTGGAAAAGGCAGGGGCCTGGGAGGCAGCTGTGCAGGAACTGAGGCATCAGGAGTCCCGATGTGATCTGGAGCCACATAATGTCTGCACAGACACATTGCCGTTGGCATCATTATTCCTGGAGGGAGATGAAGCAGTGGGCTTTCCAGTGCATTTGAAACTCAGAAGGAGAGAGAACGTTCCAAAGGATTCCAGTGCTGAAGTGAATAAGCGGGGTGGCTCATCTACAAGAACACACTGGAAACAAATGATATCTATGCTCCAGGGCTGGCAAAAAGCACTTATTTCTGCCTGGAGGCTGAGTTGTAGATTCAGATATAACCTTGTCCAGACCAAACTGAGAATGGAGGAACAATCCACTTTTTAAAAAAGGTAGCAAATTTTACTGTATTTGAAATAATCATCCTAGGTAAGTGAAACGTTGATAAATGAGCTCAATCTGCATACTGCCTTGTAAGAGCAGAGCTGTGTGTAATTACAAGATTGCCCTGGGGGCTGTTGCTTTATTCTGAGTAGAAAAGGTGATGCCTTGTGTAATGGCAAGCCAGGCTGTTGTGCGTAAGCAAAAGGAGGAATTTCCTCTTCCCTGGGGCTGCCAGAGAAACTCCCAAAAGAGAAGCACAGTATTCTTGACTCTAATTGAATGAATCCAGCCTTTACCTTTTGAGATGCCATGGACAGGACTTTCCTTTTATTTGTGCACATAAGCAAAGTTGCTATAAAAGGGCTACTGATATAGTCATGTTTAAGAGACAAGGTAAGATTATTCAAAATCCACTGAAATGATAGAAATCACTGTGAGAGAGAGAGTGAAGGTAAGTGGAACTGAGAGAAACAAAAATCCCAAAGAAAGGTAAAAGCAGCCAAGGAAAGAATTGTATCTGTCATCCACCATCGCCAGCTGTGCATTTCCCCTTCTTGCACTGGGTTCCTCCATGAAATAAATAATTTTCTCAGTTTCTGCCTTCCTTTGTCCTTCATTGCTCATTAGGCTCTCTCTTAGCCTGTTGGATTTCTCTTTTGAATCTTCCCTCCCAGTGGAAGAATGTTAAAGGCCCACACATCTTTATTGTGCACTGAGAGCCAAGACCAAGGGCTTTAAACTCAAATCTTTTGGGGAACCATGAGATTAGAGGTGTGGAAAAACATGATAGAACACAGCTATTTTATTTTCCTTAGTTATTTTATTTTGAAATGGGCTTCAGCATGACGTCCACTTCTCATGCTCCAGCCCCTCCCATTTTAAGGTGAGCCTGTTCATTTTATATTCAAATTGAATTATGCACTTTGCTCAAAAGTTTATGAAAAAAAGTTTTTGATATAATTATGTGCTATACAACTGTGGCCGAATCTCCTGTACAAAACTGTTTGGGAATTGGGTGGACCAGGAAAGCAATTGCTTGGTGACATTCTGGGAGTCATTTAGAAGACCCCATTTCAACCCCAGAAAACATTGCTGTTAGAATTGTACCACACAAAAAATGAGACTCGCCAATGGGAACGTTTCTACTTGGTATTCTCTTTAAATACTATTGCAGACACTTAATTGTCTCTCCAAATTTCTTCTTTCCTTCTTTTAGTAATAGACTTCCCCAGAATTTGAGCAGGGCAGATGGTTATCCATTAAAAAGACTGTATTTTATAGGTTACCCAACTGGTGTACATAGCCAGGAGGCTAAATTTTAACCAATGGAAGGTAAGCAGATATCTCTTATCTTACTTTTATGGCTGAGACGTAAATGTGAAGGCAGGAGCTGGGGCAGCCATGTTGGATCAAAAGAATAACCATTAGATGGGATTTGCTCAATATGAGAAAAAAGAAAACCAAGTGCTGTGATGAAGAATGCTGGCCAGGAATCAGAATTCCTAAAGGATCTGGTCACTTTGCTCACTAACAAGGCATATGGCTTTGACAAAGATAAGTCATTTCTCGAGACTTTTTGTACCCTCCTCCTATAACTGAATGAGAGCAGTAAGAACTGGTCTACCTATCTCACAGGGCTATTGTGGGGACTCAGTGACACCAACCAGGTAGGAGCTATTTGAAAAGCATGAGTCATTTTAAAACTGAAGTACGTCGTGGTTGAGACAATTACAGGCAAAATAAACTTTATTGAGTAAAAGCAGATATTTTAATGAGGATATCTCATAGGAGAAGCTTCTCAGCTCAGTCTTCTAGAGTCTTGCCTGTTCAAGAGCAATAGAATCAGCAGGAGAAATCATTTATTTCCAAGGCCCTAAATTTGCCCAAATTATTAGTGACCTTCTGGTGATCCTATACGTCTCCTTTCAGAGGAAGATTCTGCTGTCATCAGCAACAGACGGCTTTCCCATTTTGATTAATTGGATGAAGAAAATTATTCTGCCAAGAACTAGACAGATGTATAACAGTCATACCACTCTGTGACAAGTTGATTGTCGTGGTGGATGTCTGTGTACCTGTGTGTGTGAGACCCTTAATATTGTAAAGCTTGATGTTAGCTGTCTGTGATTCTGCTCACAGAATGTGCTCTAGTTTCATTTCAGAATGATCCCATTCATCATCCTTCACATACCCAACAAGATGCTCACGCTACCGATGCTCACAGAAGCCTCTCCCAGGCACAGCACCCAGACATTACCTGGCTTTATGCATACATCTGAATGCAAAATTGAGTATCACCTAATTTTAACCCATTCTTTTCATCATTACCACTGAAGTGTCACAAGGTAGCTTTTGAACCATTCTTCAAGATTCGATGTAAAATGTCTGGAGCAGGAAGGCATTGGAAAATATTTTACATGGTATTTAACAAGTCCAGGCAAGACCTCTTAAAGTGGGAAATCCCAATGACAAACAGAAAATCACTGCTGAGTTCTTATTTATATTGTATCTGTTACTTACCTTGTTCTTAAACAATCAAATGTATCAAACAGCATTTATATGGGTTGGTCCACCAAGTAACCCTGTTGAGAGTTGCACAGAGATGCATAGACCTAAGGATAAGACCTGGCAAATAACTTTTGCCAGAAGATAAAAGGGAAAAGAAACCAAACTAATATCATGATTGTCATATGCCACTGCATAGCCTCAAAACTAGGCCTAGACTTGTAGAGTCTTATACTGTAATATGGATGATGTTTTTCTGAAATTTGGCACAGAAACAAGATTGCTAAAATACCTCATTACTCTCATTGGACATAGGCTGGAAGTGTCATTCTGCTAAGAGCAGAGCATCTGGTAAATTGTTGACTTGTCTTGTTGATAATTTCATAGTTTAGAAGTTAGAAGAAGCAATGGGGAAAATCTCTACTCGATTTCCATTTATGACCAAGAAAAAAAAACTGGCTAGTGATGGACAAATATAGAAACTTTGGCAGAAATTGGCCCTATCATCTTGAAATTGGTGATAGCAAATGGCCATTTAGTAGCCTGAAGATTTAGGGACATTATCTAAAATTTATCAGAAAAGATTTGTGTAAACTTAGAGAAGTAAAGTACATAATCTAATAGTAGATGTATTTTGGGGTATCCACCTCAACAACACCCCATTTTTCTTGGAACTTTGTTCATCAATGACTATGTCCATCAATGATGAAAGACCAAGAGATCAGCCTAAGCCACCCATAACCTCGATCAAGGGTGACTTCTGACCCAAAGACAGCCAATGGCTGGAATGGCTAACTGTAAGTTTCCAGCTGGTACGCTCTAGAGCTGAAAGGTCATAGAGAATCAGAAGTGGATTCTGTGACACGGTGAGCCAGTGTCAATCCCTGCTGAAGTTACAGGGAAGATGAGACGAGGAGTGAGCCAGGAAAGTCTGTTTGTAAAGAGAAGAATGGAACAGATGGCAAAGGGCAGTGAGGGGTAGGCACAGGGGGAGGGAGAGAAGGAAAGGGAAGCTAGAATGCAAGGCTCCACATGCATGGGCTCTCTGCATGTTTTGGTAACTGATATAGGTGTCAGTGAATATGCCTTTATTGGGAAGGAGGAGGAGAGAGATATCTTAGGACCTCAGCCACTAACATTATGTTCCAAGTTTCAGGCCCTATGAGTAGTCCAGCTGGGCTTTGTTTTAGGCCCATGGTATCTGTGATTGCCAGATGAGGTCTATCAATAACGGACCCAAACTTTTGGTTTTTTTTTTTTTTTTTTTTTTTTTTTTTTTTTTTTTTTTTTTTTTTTTTTTTTTTTTTTTTTTTTTTTTTTTTTTTTTTTTTTTTTTTTTTTTTTTTTTTTTTTTTTTTTTTTTTTTTTTTTTTTTTTTTTAATTTGGGCTCTTTAGAATGGGTATTTGTCTTTTGTATCCAAAGAATCTTGAACTTTGATTGGATGTGGCCAGAGACTCCAAAAAATAATACACAGTCCAGATTTCCATTTTAGGTTCCCACCCCTGAGTCTCAGCTAAGCAAACGCTCCTTGCCTATAGTTCTCCATCATTGTTTTATGGCTGGTGCTTTAAGAAGACTTCTTCCAATAGGGAATCATTTGTAATCTGCTAAGCAAGACGTTTTTGGCAGCCAATAACCTAATTATGGTTCCTTTAAATATTTTTTTCCCATGTCACTTCTAACTGAGGTTCTACTCGTCAGACAGGCATGCATATAATATCATTCTCCCAAGTCTTTGATCAGATACTGTGTTTACTGAACTTGTTTTTTAAGACTTTTTCCATCTCAGATGGAACAATCTGGAAAACCACAACTTCTCCACTGCAAGTCTTCAAAGTGGAAATGAGTCAGCCTGTGTTAATGACACCAGAGCTGGGCAACCCAGGATCTCTGGTTCCAGAGCACAAATAGGTGTGTCATTCCACATATCACCAAAGATTCCACAGCCTCTCCTGGAATGTAGCAAGAGGGGAAGCAAATGTAATTACATTATTTTTATAATCTTTTCACCAAACTCTTAGATTATGTTATTTGGTGATACCAAGTCTGGAGATATTTCTTTAGTGTGAAGAATGTAAAAGTAACTGACCCTGTTCCTGTTATATATTCTTTCTATAGGCCAAAGATTTGTACTCATTCAGAAAATGCAGACTGGGATGTGGGCCTCAATTTTCGTGTCTATAAAATGGGGATATCAGCCTAGTTGATGATTTCTAAGTTTCCTTCATTTCTGATTATTTTACATAAAGTATTGAAATCAAATAAGGTTAAATAGCAAATGGAAAATGGAGGGTATACCCTTAGTGGTTATGGACTACCCAGGTCTGTCAAGATTGGAACCTGATGGATTTAATTCATTTGGGAAGAAAATAGCCTCCTAATCAAAGTAATTGGTATTTTCTTCATGGGATCTCTTCAAACAGATGAAGGAGTGACAAATTGAGATGTCTAAATCTGGTCTGACAAGTTCAGAGATTTTGAAGTTGGACCAAGCTACACTGGGAAAGCCAATGGGAAAAGCATTAACTATTTGTAGTGACCTGCAATTCCTATTCAGATTCTTATTTCCCTTTCAGAACGTTCCCCCAGTGAGAACTCTGACCTCTTCAAAACCAATCTGGTGGGTGTGGAAAGCAGTTCTCAGTTCTTTTGAATGTACAGGTCTGTGCTTTATCACAAGCATTGTACAACTACTATCTGAAAAGACTCTATCTCTTTTTGGTAATATACAGCTGCTGCTTTCACCATATCATCTATTCTTTCAAAAGCCTCATTTCCTCTCCAGTGCATAGAAACCAACATTGGAAGAGGTCGTGTCAGCTTGACCCTTCAGTTGTCTGTATGGAAGAGAATTGAGTCTTTCTTCTCTGTGCTTTTTTTTCGTCCTCTTTCCTTATTTCCTTCCTTGTTACCTACTCTTTATCACTGTATATGGCCCAAAAATCCTAATATTCTTTTTAAAGAGAAATTCAATCTCTTAAAAAAAAGCATTTTAAGAGAGAAATTGAACAAGTAGGGAATTTAAAAATTAAGACTATTTACCAAGTGGAAGTAAAATAAAGTAGGTCGCCATACTCTGGCTGGTCCATTCCCCATAAGATAAGGAAGCTGAAGGACTAAACACAAAGATCTAGGTGTGCTTAGTAGGTGGTTCTTGGCATTGGCTCAATGGAAGAAGGTACATAGATGTTTGCTAGTTGGAACATCCTACAGGCAACTTGCATTCCCACGAAGATACCATAAACATGACATCCAAGCCTTACACCAACTCTCCTCCAGCTCAGCTCATTTCAAATGCATGCACTGCATCTTACCAAGTCCCAAAGGCTCTGGATACCAAAAGAACCAAAGGCATGGCAAGAGTGGTCAGCTTGGA
>NW_007732197.1:73087-75318 GCF_000696425.1 Galeopterus variegatus | reverse complement strand
TAGATGTTTGCTAGTTGGAACATCCTACAGGCAACTTGCATTCCCACGAAGATACCATAAATATGACATCCAAGCCTTACACCAACTCTCCTCCAACTCAGCTCATTTCAAATGCATGCACTGCATCTTACTAAGTCCCAAAGGCTCTGGATACCAAAAGAACCAAAGGCATGGCAAGAGTGGTCAGCTTGGATTCAAACCCTGGGAGACAACTGGAGCCTTGCACACTTGTGACCAATATAATGAGCCACTGGATGGCACTGTAGGTCCATGCAAATGTGTATGGAAGGACATTTATCTTTCTTTTAAAAAGGCCATTTAGCCTTGACAGGTAATTTGGCACATTTTGAGTTGAAATGTGCCAAATGATTTGGCAAATATTTCACTCACTTCTCAAAATAGGCACACCTGCTGTTCTGGCCTGCGGGGAGATGGAAGAGGGTAGCCTTTCCCCCCAAGACCCTTGTTATTTTCAGAAATGAAAATAGGATTTTGGTCAATGATACATAGGCCAACCCCATTTTAAGTGTGGTGCCATGTTTTAAAGAATTAGAAAAAGTTTAGTGTTTCGTATAAAACCAATCTCTTCAGTCTAAAGGGAGCATCTTTTCGTTCCACCAGTGCTGTCCATCCTGCCAGTAGCTGGCTCATCTGGCTTGTGACTAGATGGAGTGGGATTTGGTTGAAGAGCTATGTGCTCTACTGGTCTCCAATCAAGAACATCTAGAAAAATTTGTTTCCAAACTTTCCTGTTCTAAAGAATTTTCTGCCCACTATTTAGCATTTTTAGTAACAAAAAAAGCCAAGCAATGGGAGAAAGTGCCATAAGGAACATCCAAGCTACCTGTCAGCCATCATGAAGCCACTGCTTTGCCATACATGATGGTGACTTTCACATGTGGGCCTTCCCATTCCCATGGGAGACCCTGATGACAGGCTGAGGCATCACTATGACAACTTGCATGCCAGGTCAAGTTCCTGGTGTACTGGCTTTAACTCCACTTTCCATGTTATTTGCTATTCAAAAAAGCATTATCAAAGTTCTAATGAGTAAAAATCAAGTTATAATTGATAAAACTTTGAATCTGGTCTAATTTTTAAAATGGTAAACATTTGCAAATCCAATTACTGTAGCTAACATATCTAAAAAATGACTTGGGACCATTTTCCAAGTAGGCAAAACACGTACCAGGAACAAATAGGGAACAGCTGGGTTAGAGAGGAGAGATTAAGAATTCCTAATTTCAAGTACTGTCCTAACTTATTGATGAGTAAAAGGCACATCTCATTGTGTCAAATCCAGTCCTCTTTTGAAATATATAACGGGGGACCATGATATTATGGAATGGCTCTGGCCTTGAATTCTGAGACTTGGCTTCCAGTCCCAGGTCTACCAACACCAGCTATGCAAACATTAGGTAAATCATTAAGCCTAACGCGTTTTCCTACCTGAGCATAAAAGGAAGGCAACTCAGGTGAGCAAGTACGGCTACAAAATATTGGAATTTTCTTCAGTTTAGGCAGCTTCAACAGATTTGATATAATCTTCATATATATTAAGGTGATATGTAGCAATAGCAAAATAAGAAGGTCTATTTGTTCAAGTAAACTCTAGACTACTTACCAGCGTTCTTGAACACAATAAACAGAAGTGTAATAAGGAAAACAAACTTTTGTGGTAGTAAGATATTTTATGAAAAATAATGTGTATCTGTCTAATGATGTGTATTTGCTTTTTGCACAAGCTTAAGAGTTTCAGTGAAGATAGTTCATAAATTGTTATTTTGATCTGTAGACGACTGTATTGTACCCGTTCTTCTATATCATGGCCCTACAGTTTCTTTCTAGGCATAGCCAGATGAAGAACATCATTGAGGCTGTAGGTGCCTTGACAAGAGAAGCTTCTGTGTCAAAAGCCCAATTGGCCTGAAGCAGGTTGAAGAAGAATTGGGAAATGAGGAAGTGGTGACAGCAGGTACTGACCACTCTAAGGAGGAGTTTGTTTATAAGAGAGGGCAAAGAAAAGGATTGTAGCTGGTGCATGGAATCTAGGGAGGGATTTTTTTAAGACTGGGGGCAAACATTCTAAGATTCACCTCACGCAGGAAAAAATCATGGATACACTTATTCACAAACATATCTAAAGTTCTGACCAAAAGATTAAGATCTTGTTGTAGATCTTGAATTCAGTTAGTTGAGAAGCAGAGTTGTCAGAGTTTTCAGCAAGCTGA
>NW_007732197.1:59219-72302 GCF_000696425.1 Galeopterus variegatus | reverse complement strand
AAAAAATCCAGTTTCCATTGCCTCGGGGATCCATTTACCAACTTTCTATAGTAATTTTTGGGCTAAAACTGAAGGCTTACTTTGAAATAATCAATACGTTTATGCCTCTACTTTACATATACGATTGAAAGAGTGGATGGAATGCAAAAGAAAAGTTTTCTAATCTTTCTAGCTACTGACATAAGCTGTAATATAGTAGGAAAAGGTGAGAAGGTTGTTGGTTGTTGGTCCTGACATATATTTATGTTTCTTATTTTCTCATTTAAATATATCAAAAAAGTATCATTCTATCTATGAGCCTTGCTCTAATGCATCTTCCCTATTTTTTTTTTTTGTTTAGTCTAAGCCTTGCTAAAGTATATGAACAGCTGTAGTCACCCTCTTCAGAGATTGTTACTCATGACTGACTCAAGCGTAGGTCCCTTCAAAGCTCCTGTTGAGCTCGCCGATGCGGAATCAGCATCTCCTATGTAAAATCTTCAGAGCTGCCTCCCTACTGTCTGGGTGCTGTCTACCTCTTTCTTCTCTCTCTTTTACCCCTGCTTTCCCTTTTGAAGCCAGCCATGAGTTTAAGGAAAGCTGGTTGTGGTTGCAGGCTGCCAGGTGGCTGACGGCAGCTACAGCCAACCCTCTTTCAACAGCTTCAGAGCTGGCTCTATAGGAATGAAATGAGAGAGACATGAATGCAAGGCAGAAGAAAGGAGGGGGAGCAATAAGGGAAGCCAGCTCTCCCCTCTCCCTCCCCAGCCCCTGGATGTGTGCTGTAAAGATCTACTTGCCTGTATCTGCCAAGCATGACCCCCGATTCTGTCAGAGCTGTTGGGTGGGTGCCTACCTTTCTTGTCACAGAAGGTCTTCTAAGCTTCAAGCAGTGAGAAATTTGATAAGGGACTTATTGGAGGCTATCACAACATGAATGGGAACTACCAGTCTGGGCTTCTGGGTAACAGAAAATGGAACTGTTAACCTCTAGTCTATCAGCTGAGTTTGGGCTCAGGATATAATGACACAAAGTCATTACCTCCTGAAGGTCCATGGTCTTTTGGGAAATGAGTGTATAGTGGTTTCAGCTCTGTCCCTAACAGCCCGGAGTCTTCGTCAGACTGGCTGCCTTTACAATTACAGTTAATTTTCACTAGTGCAGCTGAAGAAGGGATTGAATGAGATGGGAGAGTGAACGACTTCGCCTGTACTGCCAAAGGTAGTCCCTGAGCAGCTAAAGACTGTTCTTCTCCCAGGCTGATGAAAAACCTGTTTTGGAAATTTAGAGAAAAATGAATGGATGGCATGAAAATGTCTATTCATATGTTTAGTCACAAAGTTTTGCTGTTCACACAGAATAATGTTTTAATAGCAGGTGTCATTTCAAATTATGTTTGATTAAAGTCCCATCTGTGTTCGGACCATAAAAGAGGGAATGGTAAATCAGCTACTCCACTTTCAGTGAGAATCAAGTATCTCCTTTGAAGGGTACCATTGAGTCTGAGTTCTTTCAGATGGTAGATTATTCAGGCTATAAGACGTCAATGCTCACTCTTTGGAAGAGCCTTCATTGGAGAGCTTCTAAAATTGACTTTAGTTGGATATTTTAGAGGCATGGTTTGTTCATTTCCTTGTTTATTGTAGGTTGTATTTAAGCCTCAAATAGCAACAATGATGTAGTTTTAGAATAAAAGGGGCAATTAAATATAAATAGTGGATAGAAATAACCCTAGCCTCTTTTCTTCATGTATTTATAAAAGATGTTCCTTCGCTTTAACCTTATCCTGTGAAACACTATGAGGGATCGTGGACAACTTCTCTTTCCAATTGATGTTTCTAAATTGGTGACATGCAATTACCTTCTCCATATTCACACTGCTGAATAAGCTGAATTTTTAAAATTATACACTTGTAGCTGGTTGAAATCTTCCCTAAGTATAAAATGGATGTTAAGTGTCTTGAAAGTCGATTTTAAGATGTTTAATTCTTTGTTTTCCAGACAGGCAAAACTAGTCTTACTAGAAAAATCCTTAAGAAAGTTTTTTGCTCGTCTAACCGTTTCCTGATCTTTGGAACCATTCCGTGATTGTATTTCACGTTCTTATTCCAGTGTTATTAGATGAACTCTAACCAATGAGAAATTCTCTTTCCAGACAGGCAAAACTAGTCTTACTAGAAAAATCCTTAAGAAAGGTTTTTGCTCGTCTAACCGTTTCCTGATCTTTGGAACCATTCCATGATTGTATTTCACGTTCTTATTCCAGTGTTATTAGATGAACTCTAACCAATGAGAAATTCTTGCTATGTTCACAATGTAAGAACCAAAGGCTTAGAGTTTGAAAGAAGCCAGGTAGAGTGATGGGGTGCATGGGATTCTATGGTATGGTAATATGCTTGGTGAACTCATTAATTTTCAGGTTATTTGCAAGACAGCCTGATATATTCTGTAAATTACCATATGTCCTGATACATGGGCTTGAGAAATAGCAGAAATTGAGTCATTCGGGTGTCTTGTTTGTTTGTTTTGAAACTGGTGACTTGTGAAAAATAAAATCATCACTTTGAGTGCTGTTTTCAAGTGACATGAGCAGCCATATCTTACCCTCAACATGTCCAGCTCAGGTGAAACTGGCTAGAACTTAAGGAGGAGGTAGTGATGTCAGTGAGAGAAGACAGGCTGATCCCAAGGGTACTAGCCAGGGTCCTACAGAGAAAAAGAATCAGTAGGATATATAAAGATATATAAGAGGAGATTTATTATGGGAATTGGATGACATGATTATGGAGGCTGAGAAGTTCCATGATATGCCATCTGCGAGCTGGAGAAACAAGAAAGCTGGTGTTATAAGTCAGTCTGAATCTGTAGACCTGAGACCTGGTGGGGGACAGGGGAGACACTGGGGAGGTCCTGGAGTCCTAAGGTCTGAGAAACAGGAGCTTCCATTTCCAGGGGCAGAAGAAAATGGATGTTCCAGCTCAAGAAGAGAGTGCCTTTCCTCCACCTTTTTATTCTATTTGGTCCCTCAGTGGATTGGATAACGCTCATCCACGTTGGGGAGGATGGATCTTCTTTACTCAGTCTACTGATTCAAATACTAATCTCTTCCAGAACCATCCTCACAAACATAACCCAAAACAATGTTTTACAACTATCTGGACATCCCTTAGCCCAGTCAAGTTGACAGATAAAATTAACCATCACACCAAGATACTCAAACAGATATGCAGAAGGGAGTCAGTCAGGGCTCAGCAGGCAAGGCTGGAGGAAAGACTTGGATTTGGAAGTTATAAAGATATGAGAAATAGAGAAGCCATAGATTTGGCCAAGTTCATTCATCTAAGAACTAAGAAAGGAAGAAGATCAGATGGCTGACAGTAGAACCCTGGGGCACAGCAGCATTTTAGAGGAGAGCAAAAGGATGAATGAAGAAAATTGAGAAGGAACAGCCATAAGGAGGGCAAAGATTTAAAACAGCATAGTGTCCCTAAAGCAAAAGAAACAGAGTCTCAAGCAGGAAGAGGTAGCCTATAGTGTCCATACTGCAGAGAAGTTAAGATGAGGATGGAAACCGGTCCATGAGATATGTCAACACTGAGGCCGTTAGTGATTCCAGGTGGCATAGTGGGGAAGAAGCTACACTGCAAAGTGTTAGAAATTACTGGAAGGAGAGGGAGATTGGCTGTGAAGGGAAATAAGAGATAAGGAGGTAATTGGAGTCGTATTTGGGATTAAAAATCCCATTTCTTACTTATATGTTAAAGAATTGAGAGGTCTGAGATTGTGTTAATACTAACAGGTCCACCTTGTGTAGCAGGAGGGGAGGTTGAATGCATGTGAGAGAGAGTCAGGGACTTGAGGGAGTGAGGTCCTAGAAGTGATAAACCCGTGACCAGGTGGATTGAGGACCCCTAGAGGCAAGAAGGAACACCTACCCCATTGGCCAGCTGGGTGGGAGGGAAGAGAAGACAGATAGAGATGTAGATACTTTTGTGGGAGAAGGTAGAAGAGTGAGAGTCCTACAATGACCCCCCCACCCTTTTTTTTTTTCCTGCAAAAAGAAGTTACAATTTTCCGCAGAGAATAAAGGAGAAACTGGAAAGAAAGGAGGTTTTAAAAGGTCAAAATCTGCAATAGCCACCAAGGGGAATTGGAGAGGGAACTAACTAGATGGGTGGAGGTAAGAGCTTTACTGGAGTAATGTGTCTGTGGCTGCATAAGCTAATTTGATTGGGGATGCTGAAGCTAACCAATTTTCCTTTGTTTCTCAGACATAGAATGTGCTCCCAACTCAACATCACAAATGCCCGCTGTTGAATAAAAGAGGGAAGCAGATTAGAGACTATGGAAGGTTCTAGAGCATTTGGGAGGGAAAGAAGCAGCAGGTAAAGAATGAAAAATAGCTCAGATGGTATTCAAGATGCATATCTTCTCCTGGCAAATCATTAGTTTCATGTGGTATTTGAAACATGGCATCATTTTCAGTTGATGGTCATTGCTACACATTGACTTTCTCTCAAAATGAGAACTGGTCCCATAATCTAAAAAAGCTAAATTGTTACATTACCTCAAATTGCATTATTTTGAAATCCACCCTCCTAATTCCATGTCAGTAGATGTTCACAATAATAAAAAAATCACTTTTACCAGTTTGGTTTTGGAGGCCAAGTAAATGTGGTCATTCAAGATTCTTCAAAATGGCTTAGCCACTTCGGCAATCATAATATTGAGAGGGTATTTTTACAGTTTTTGCTAAATTTGAATTTTTGTTAGAATTTCTGTGTATTTTTAACTGTTAGGTTATTTTTTTTTTTAAATTTAATTGTGATGGATTTCTATTTGCTTCACTTGGGAGAAAGAGAGACTCGATGTGAACATCTCCTTCTTTCTAAAGGCCTTTGTCATGTGGCTAATGCTATTCACATATGCCCTTTGCATGTTCTCTTTCAAATTTAAGGGAGGTCAAAGAATCTTTAAAAACAAAGGCAAATAAAACTATTTTCCTATTTTCTCTTCTCTATTCAGTCTTTGTACTAGAGATGCATTCAGACCTGTGCTGTATGAAGTTTCCTAACTGTTTAAGTTCTCATCCTCAAGATAAAGTAGGGAAAGTGGCATTGAACTAATCCATTCTTGAAAACATCTTAACATTATAAGCAGAACAAAGTGGTACAAAATGTATTCAGCCTCACGGATTTCTCTAGATTGTAACCAGAATAGAAAATGGCAGAATGTATTAATTCCTAAGATAAAATTATAATGAGAACAGAAAATGGTGCGAGCTGAATTAATGTAGTGGCAGGCTTCTGTCTGCAGAGCACGGTGCTCTCTAAATGCCACACTGCAGTGCTTTGTAGTCAGCCTCTCTCTTGTAATCTATATTTTAAAGATGCTCTAAAGATAAAGCGAGACCATATTCTCATCTCCAGGAGCCCTGCCACAGCACTCTGGACACAGAATAGCCCCAGGGAAGTGGTGAATGGACTTACCCTGCAGGATCAAAGGAGATTTAAGTTAGATAACAGGAAGATTTTTATTATTGTGAACATCTACTGACATGCTTCCTTCACTAGCAGATCACTGTCATCTGTCACTCAACTAAGGAAAACTTAGCTGAAACAGTTGTGGTTATCAAGGAAAAACTTGCTATTTGCAAAACTACTTTACATTTTGCAATATATGAAGAATTTTTTGGTGTTTTCTATGATTGCTGCTTGGGGGTCCAAGTTTTACTCAGGGATAACCACCTTTTTTCTGGGGTGATTTTCAAATGGGTACTGCCCAAAGTATATGCCTAAAACAAGGTGATCTTTCACAGTGACTTTTATCCATATTATAAATATACTTATTCATAGACCCAGTGTGAATTTGGGGAGAGAGTTAGTAAATGCTGTAATGTACCTGCAGTGTCATTCAGATGCATATTTTTAGAAGCTTTGTACTGTTCAATGAAGGCAAATGTGTCCCAATAATAAGCAACTGAGACTCACAGCTTCAAACACTTCAAAGGTGACTGTGACTCCAGAAGCCACAGTGGAAAACCTCGAGTGGCTATATTAGAACTTTGAAATGTTTAATAATGCGTGCCTCATGTAGCTTAGCGTCCTCCAAAGCCTGATCTGATTGCAAATTTTTAATCAAGAAATCTGGACTTTGAATCAGAACTGCTTTGCCAATTTGATTGGCAGCAATATTGCTCTTGTTGTGAGTTTTCATGATGCAGGAAATTTGGGTCCAAATTTTTCCCTCTCTGCATTAATACTGCTGCACAGGGCATGGCTAGGTTATTCAAACCATGAATTAGAGTTTTTAATAACATCAGAGTAAGGCATTAGCAGTACTGTCTTATCATGGCTGGTTGTGATTTCAGAAGAAATCTGCTAACTGTGATAATAAGCAAGAGTGAATTGTGAATTACCAGAATGTGTTAACACCAAATGATATTGTGACCCAGGCTTAAGCACTTTTTATTTTCTCTTTTCACATATTATTCACCAAGACAGTCCTGTGATGTAACCTCTGTAAGCAAACCTGATGACTTGTGACTGTACTTTTCCTGGGAAAATTCTTGCCCCATCCCATGTCACACACACACACACACACACACACACACACACACACGCAGAGTCAGGCATCTTCATCTTAGAAGTAACTTGGAGGACTTCCATTCAAGATGGCTAAATAGATGGTCCCCAGCATTACTCTCTCTCACTTATTAACCAATTTACAACTATAAAAAAGCAACAACAGTCAAGCTGGGGCCGCTAGAGCTCAGGGGAAGAGGAGGAGAGACCACAGAGTGCATGAAGATGGGAGAAGCCATGGTGAGAGAAAGAAAAAACCACTCCAACCGTTTTGAGCCCCATCCACATCCAGTCTGGAGCTGCTAAGTGCACAGAGCAGGAGCTGGCAAAAAGCCACAGCTGTGCCCTTCAGATGAAGTTGCTTGGAGGCAGCAGGGGAGAAGAGGGCCTTGGTGGCCCACAGGCCAGCAATATAACTAATAGGGTTCCCATGGACCCACATAGGACTGAGGAGCCACAACAACTGAAAAAAAGGAGCCACTCAGAGGCTGGTAAGTCATCTCAAGGGAATGGAATATGGCCAGTCCCATTGGAAGTACTTGGAGCACGGGTGGCCAGGGGAAGATGGGCCCCCTGGGGGAACACTGGAGCACAGCAAGGACAGCTGATCTGCCCCCCAAGCAGCATAGGACCACTGAGAGGAGACTGGGAAGGAATATAGAATTGCATGGGGTGCAGTTTGAGGAAAAGACTCAGGCCCAGACCAGTGTTTCTACACAACCCAGGTGCACCAGATTTCACTAGAACTGGAAGTATCTATAAAGTAAACTATTAAAACCTGAGCTGCACAAAAAGCCTTCCCTAGGGAATCAGTAGCAAAGCAGCAATTTAGCTCAACCACAGAGCTCAAGTGCTGGTCCTCACAGAAAGTTCCCCCATTTTAGAAGTAAGCAAAGGACAGCAAATTAGTTCCAGCACAGAGTTTGAGTGGTGGGAATAGCAAATGATCCCACACAGAACTGAAAGAAAAAACAAAGTACCCACAACCAGAGACAAAGTTTGATATTAACTAGTAAAGGCCTCATTTCACCAAAGAACACTTATAACACCTAGAAGGAGCAGAAGTCCCCTGAGCTACCAAACCAGAAAGGAGGGAGGGCCAGGGGACTCAGCCTTTGCCCCGACACCAGCAACCAGTCCTGAGGGTGGGGGCCCAGGGCATTGGCCACCCCCCCCCAACAAGTGCAACCACCCCGATGACAATCACTGAGCCACCAAAGGAAGTGCCCTGGGCTTTCCCTAGCTGTTGGGGGCCTCAGGCCTCGGGCCTCAGTCATGTTACCCCAACACAAGCAACCAGACCATTGATGACACTGAGCCCCCACAGAAAGTGCCCTGGGCTCTCCTGAGCTGGGGCGGTGTGGGGCCTTGGCCTCAGCCATGCTCCCCTGCCCACCCCCCCTCCACCCCCCCACCCAGCCTGGCAATGACCAAGCCACTGCTGGAAGTCCCCGGTCTTCCCTGTGGGAATGTGGGGGTTGTCACAGGCCTCAATCCCCACCCCTCCTCCTCTTTCCTCCTTTTTCCATCACATGTCCTTCCCCTTTCCCCTCTCCCCCTCCCTCCCAACTGCTCTGGAACAGCATCATAGAATGTAAAAAAAAAAAAAAATTAATAAAATAAAATAAAAAGAAGTACCTTGGAAATGAAGCTGTTTATTTCTTCTCAGCCCTCTGACCTGTCTCTAAAGATTCAACCAACAGCCTCTTTAATCCTTTATTAAAAGGAAGAGAGACTCAGAGAATTCAAACCCGAGATTGCTTTACCACTTTACGATTTGAGAAATCTAAACCTTTAAGTAAATAGTGCTTTTGAACTTGTACTTTGGAAACCCGAGTGAGTCAAGCAGCCTCTCTTTCTGGAGAAATTTAACCTAAAATATATCCCCACTGTTCACATGGCCAGTGCATGTAACATTTGCATTTTCTTTTAAAATTATAATAAAGAGAATTAAAACCCCATGATTAAGCATTTAACATAAAATTAAAGGGCCATGTTGTTCATTAGGAAAGTACTATGTACCTGGAATTCAATCAGATTCCAAATAGACTTCTTTCTTTCTACACACAATTGCATTCCATGGATTTGACATTTCTGTCTATCCTCTGTCTTTTAGGAACAGATTATAATATTTCATGTATACATGTAGCATTTTAGGAGTGGGGTAACAAATTTTGGCAAGTTTAGCATGGGCTGGGTTTTCAGTTCCCTACAGAAATTCCAATTCTCCTTTTCTCCCCTGGGCTTCTTTAGGCTGAACAGAGAATAATATATGATAGGCATGAGGTGACCACAATAAATTTGCCTGCCTGCATGAAGCTTACACTCTAGAAGTGGTGGTAAAATTCAGAAATAGACCTTTGTACATGTAAGGGTTTTATATATGACTTAAAAATCTATGATAATTTAACAGCACAGGGTGAATGTTTGGAAAAAGAGTTTGATGTAGATCCCAGTCTTTTGCTATATTCCATTATCTATCCCAGGTAGATTAAAATAAACAGGTACATAGACAACAGGAGCAAACAATTACAAAAAAAGGAACTTAAGGGTCAAAAATGAAAGATGATGGGCCCTTATATCCTTTTGATGAGAGCAGGTATTGGTTCAGCCTTTCTGGACATCAGTTTGACATACATCAGGAGCTTAAAAACACTGTTCATAGGTGAAAAAAGCAAGTTACAAAAGTCTTTATAATTTGATCCCATTCTTTTTCTTAGAAAGAAGGAAAGGAAGGAGTGATGGAAGAAAGAAAAGAAGGAAAGGAAGAAGGAGTTGTGTGTGCATGCAGAGACAAATAGTGGTGATTGTTTTTTTCTTTAAGTGTGAGAGGGGTTTGTTTGTCTCTGCAATGAGACTGTATTGCAATAAAAAATGATAATAAAATGATCCTTACAGAGAGGAAGACACTTGCAAAAAATACTGGTATCCTTTGACCCACTAGTTCCCCATTTAGAAAATCATCCAATGGAAAAGGCAAAAATGCAGACAAAGATTTATGTACAAATGTGTGATTAAAAATGAAAGCAACATCAAGAGATTTTTAAAATAAATTCCAGAACATCCAAAAGATAGACTATGATGCAGCTGTTATAAATTATATGTCAGATGGATTTTCAATGACATGGTAAATACATCTTACAAATTTTAAGCAAACAGAATAAAACAAGACAGATACAAAATTGTATAAGAGGAATGATCCCAACCTCAAAAAAAAAAATGTGGAAAAGGATAGAAAAATAACACACAAAAATGTTAATGGTCATTGCCCCGAACCTCAAAAAAAAATGTGGAAAAGGATAGAAAAATAACACACAAAAATGTTAATGGTCATTGCCCCGGGTAGATTAATTACGGAGGATTTTTGTTTTCTTCTTTGTTTTTTGTTATTTATTTATTTATTTATTTTTTAAGAAAAACGATAACTATGTACTACTTTTATAAGTAGGGGTTGGGGGTACCGTAGATCAGCTAACCCCTCAAATTAAGTTCTTTCTGTGATACCAGAGTACAACAGTTTTCTTCAGTAAAGAGCTTCACTACCTTGCCTTAAACCAGAAATGATGAAGTATCAGAAAGGGACCATAAAATCTGCATGCCATGGGAAAACTAAATTTCTACCAATAAGTAGTAGGCATCAGTATCCTCTATCTACTCTACCCAATCACACACTAGCCAGCTAATGCTCATTATTTGGAATGACATACTGTACAATTAAACACAAGCAGCCAATAATCCATACTCAGGGGGCCATCCTTTCTAGAAACACAACCTCCAGAAGGTCTGCTTTCCCTAAATGGTATGCTAACTCTCAGCAGCAAGGATTGGTGGCATTGCCATGTGCAGTATCTTGGACAGCTGCATCTCTGGGTGCCTTGAGTAATGGCTAGGTAAACATCTGAGCGCCAATTGCAAAAAGATACTCCTGTGGGTAGTAAAAAATGTTCTCTGTTTGCAAGTTCAGGCTTACCCCTGTGTTTTGGAGATACCTGAATTGGTTTGGCTCTTTTCCAATTACAATCTGTTTGTAATCACCCAGGGTCTGTAACATCAAGCAGTGTTATGAGGGAATTAATTCTTTCTATGTGACAGTTGTTAGTGTAATTCATGTCCTTGTTTTTAATTGCTGGATCAAATTACTTTGTAGATTATTTCATATTTCATCCCAAGAGAAAGGAATAGAAAAAATGCACAGTGCCTGTGGTGACTTATTTGTTTAGTCTACACAGAAAAAAAAAAAAAAGCAAAATTAAAAAGATTGACTTTTTAAACAAAATGGTTCTTCTCTATCCTTAGAGTATATTTTGGATGATTTTAGATGGAAAGTTAGCCTGAGTACATTCTTTTTGTTTAAACATTCTAGGAACTAAGTTTATTTTTATAACCATTCTGCCAAAATAATGTCCATAAAGGTCACAAAGCAGTATCTTTTAATAAATACCTTGAAAAGGATTTACAATTCAATGTTCTTTTGTTAAAAGAAGCACCTTGAAGATAAGAAATTAATGAGATTTAGAATAATTTATTAAGAAACACCTAATAGAATCTCATGAGATTCAAATGTCAAGATGTTAAAAAAAAAACCACAAAAGAAATATAGCAAATGCGAATTATATTGGGAAAAAAAGGCAAAGAGTATTTGAGGAATCTTATAAATGTTTATCTTTGCAGCACTACAATTTAATCCCTGTATTTGAATACATACATCCACCTTAGAGTCACCCCCACTGAATGCTTTTCACCCTGATGTTTGAAATCTCAGAAAGAACCAGCAACTATTTTTTAAGTGTCTTATGAGTTGAGAGTTTACTGGCAGGCTGACAGGGAGGTAAAGCCCAGATAAGACAAGCTCACAAAGTTGAAAAGCTGTAGAGAAAATTCATTGTTCTATTTATTTCCACTTTGTAATGAGTTGAGTTGAGAGCAAAATGTATTTATAACAACAGTACGCTTGAACTGTTGCTGTAACTGTCCAAGCCCAAGCCAACATTCATATTGCCTCATAAATAGTCATCTTATAAAGTAGACCTGAGTGACAAGCTGAAGAGGAATTATAGATCAGTGATCACTTAAAAGCAAGCAGCAGGGAAATTGATAAATACTGCCTGGCTGCTTGGCAAATAAAAAACACAGTCATCATTAGGGAGGGAGCTAGAATTTGCTGATTGCTGGGAAATTACAGCAATAGACAAATGAACAGACCCACTCACTTAGGACAAAGGTACCTTGTAGTTCAGGTAACAAAGTACTGTCAACGTGGAAAGGCCCTTGAAATAGGAGCTGAACCTGCTACCCTGAAAGAAGAAGACATATATACAGACACTGTTGAAAAGCTGGCAACCCTGAATCAGTTTCCTCAGCCAGAGTGCTGAATGTATTATTGTCACTGTCATCTATGAAAAGGGAAAAGAGATATCCATAAAAATAGATGTCTTTTCCACCATGGGTACTATCAAACGATCACAAAGAATTCTTATGGTCACTTACATCTCATTATAAGCCCAGTTCATTCTAGTCTGTGCTAGGGACCAAGATGGTTATATTGGTTCTATGGTTCTCTACTGTCAAAAGGTTGTTTGTTTGCCTATGTGTTGATCAAAAGAAGCAAGTTACCTGTTACAGGCTGAGTTGATTGATGGCTGTGAGCTTTCTAGCTACACGGGGCCTCTAAGAAGCAAATTTCCATTGTTGAACAGGTGTAAATGCATCTAAATGAGCCTCTGCAGGAAGACAAGGGGAAGGTCTGGAGTTGCAAGCACTGAATGTGGGGGAGGAGGCCACCTGACCTTTGTGCTTCATGCCAACTTTATTCTGATTAGGACAGAACCATCTGAGGCTGCTCTTTGTAATAATAACTTACCTGTATGCAATGCATTAACATTTACCAGGCTAGCTGACATACCCAGAACAGCCCTGTGAAATACGTGTTATTTTCCTCCTTTACATCAGGAGATGCAGGCTCAGAGAGATTTGTGCCCACAGTACCAGTGGTGAAGTCTCACCAGCTACCAACTCAGGTTTTCTGTTTCTGGCTTCCAATGTCCTTCCCCCACCTTTAGCTGTTGCTAAAACATTCCCCCCACCCCATTTTATTCAAAGACCTGTAGAAGAGAGTCAAGAGCAGATACGTTATTCTTTCTATAGCTGACTTTGTCACAGACATTTGCCATTCAAATAAACAACAGAATTAATTAAAGACAATTAACTGGAAACATTAGAAAAAAAAATACCTGAGTAATTGAGGTAGGACAACTTGCATACTTGATGAAGCAATGTGAACCCACAGTTAGACGAGTTGCCAAGCATATAAGAGGATACTAAGTTAATACGCCTAGAACAACCATGACAGCATCATAAAGTATAAAATTATCCATAAAAGGAAAGACAGGTAAGAGGTGGCTATCACACACAGATTTCAGTTTCTTTTTGCTTACTTGCTCCAGAAGAAAGGATTTTATTTCAAATTCAGTTATAATGATGAGCTCTTTCAGGATATTGTCACATGAGTATTGACTATAT
>NW_007732197.1:57469-58363 GCF_000696425.1 Galeopterus variegatus | reverse complement strand
ACAGACTGAAGAAGAGTTGGGGCCCAGGTTGGAGGAAAGGGGTTTTAGGGACGAAGCCCATAGGAGTCCAAAGAGAGAGTGTCTGGTCTATTTCAAGAGCTGACAGACTAGCTATGGCTGAAGCAGGAGGAAAGGGGCAAGGAGTTGGAGTTACAAGAGGTGAAGCTGGAGAGGAAGACAAGGGATAGATGAAGGAGAGGATTGAGGCTATTTTTTAGGAGCAATGGGAAACCATTGAAGAAATTTAAATAGGGGAATAACAATCTGACTAGTGCTGCAGAAAAACCTCTTAGACTGTAGTTGAAGATTGGATTGATTAGAGGGAGCAAAACTGGAGTAAAAGACTCATCAGAAGGCTGTCATAGCAACTTCTTGTCATAAAGTCTATTTTTGTTAGATATTAGTTTAGTTATTCCAACCTCTTTTTTCCCAATTGGTTATTGTCTTCATAATATATCTTTTTCTATCCTTTTCTTTCTGACCTATCTGTATCTTTATATTTATGGTGTTATCTCAGTTAAACAGTGTATAATTGGGTTTTGGTTTTTTATCGTCTTGACAATATTTATTTTTTAATCAGAGAATTTAATCCATTAACATTTAATTTAACTTAACAATATGTTGGGCTTAAATTTTCCATTTTAGTTTTTTATCCCATCTGTTCTTTGCTTCTTTTATTTTCCTTTCTTGCCACATTTTGAATTAATCAAGTAGTATCCAGTAGCTTTTATTCTAATTATATATAGTTTATTATTTTATTATATTTATTATATTTTATTCTAATTATATATATAGTTTTCTTTTCTTTTAATAGCTATCTAGAGATTACAGCATATACTATGATATATCCTTAGTATATATAATAAGCATACTTATTAAAATCCTTTTTTTTTT
>NW_007732197.1:53088-56330 GCF_000696425.1 Galeopterus variegatus | reverse complement strand
GGAGGGAGCGCCGCCACGCTCCCAAGCGGCGCACTCTCCAGTGTGCCACCGGGCCGGCCCTAAAATCCTTTTAAAATTAGTACTTTTCCAACAAGTCAGACAATGCAAGGACTTTATAAAATTTTAACTTATACACATTTTTAATTGCACAAGATAGTTTTATTATTGTTCAGTCAGTGTCATCTAGTTCAACTAGATTTTTACCCCTTCTGTTTGTCTTTATTCTTTCCTGTATTTCTGGGCTTCCATCTGGGATCATGAAGAAATTCCTTTAGTGTTTTCTTTTAGTATAGGTCTGATGATAAATTCTGTCAGTTTTTGTTTGTCTGGATAATATGTTTTTATTTGACCTTCATTTTTCAAGGATATTTTTGTTGGGTATAGAATTCTAGATTGTTTATTTTCTTTTAACACTTAAAGATGCACTTTCTGCTGGGGAGTCCATTCAAGGTACAAAGAGGAGGAGAAAGAAATGCTCTGGCTTCTCACTTCCTCCTGGTCTCCCATCTTTTGCAGCATTTCCCCTTGCCTGACCACAGGCCAGAAGCCAGTAGGCATAGGAGGCCCGGAAGCAGCCTGCTGGCTCCAGTCCTCTTGTGATGCACCTCAGAACATAGGGAAGGCAAGAAATGGATCTGAGGGTAAGCAGGACACAGACTTGCATAATAACTAACATTTCTCAAGTGTTTAGGTTATACCCAACACCAGGTTAATCATATTACATGTATCCTCATGATGTATTCATGAGGATAGACTAGGTTATGTTGCTCCTCCCCAGCAGGGGAGGAGAGCCTGCAGAATTGTTCCTGTCTTCTTCACTTCCCCTCTCAGCCTGCTCAGTAGCTTCAGCACATGGCCTCACCTCTGCACAGGTGCAGGGAAACATTGAGGGGTATGTGGAATACTTGGTGAGTGTTATTGTCTCTGTTACTCATGGGTTAACTCATTTAATATGCAGCTAATAAAGTCTGAACTCTCATTCCATAGGCCATTGGAATTTCTTCTACTNCTTACAGAGCAGACATAAGTCCAGACAGTGGTATCTAACAAAATTCTTCAGACAGCTTGGGGATACTAGCAGGGAACTACAACACAGAAAAGGAAAACCTAGATGTCATCCATGCTCTTACTTCCAGGGCTTGCCCTTTAGTGAGTGGTTTCCTTCTTGGACTCTTCAGCCTGCTGTGCCCTGTACAGTAGGCAGCCCACAATGGCAGTGCTGTCCCATGTCCCCTACTCAGGAAGACAGATTTGCTCCTGATATTCAAGAGATGGGAACTACTTCAACCCCTCAGCTTTACAGACCTTTTCTTCAGGGGCAAACTACCCTCACCCTCAGTGTGTGGTCTGTCTGGCCCTAGGAGCTCAGACAGGGCAATCACAAAATTTGACAGTAGCTTTCCCAAGGTCTAGATTATACCACCTGAAATAACACCGCATGTGAGTTTTCAGTCCAGGGTAGACTTTGTCATTTCCCATCTGGTTCCTTTTAGATCTTAACTGACATCTTAAGGTAAAGATATTCCTCCTCATCTGTCCTGTAATCATNTTATGCTGAGAACAAGAGCAGGGAGAGTTCCTTAGAGAAAAATCTAGTGCTATTTATTACCAGAGGAAGGGTGGTACTGAAATAAAAAACTGCAGATGGTTATGAAGCTCAGGTGTTAATAAGCTTTTTCAGGGATATATGGAGACAGGGAGAGAATAGCAGAGCCTGGAAGGACTTTCATATCCAAGGGATGAGTAGAGGAAGAGGAGCCTGGGAAGAGGAAAGAGGAGGAACCATGAGACGAGTGAAAGGAAGATGCGGAGGCTGTTCACCGACAGAAGCTAAACCAAGAAATTGCTCTGAGAACTCAACAGCATTTAAAGTTGCTAAGAATCCAGCAAGAGAATGACCAAGAAGTATTGAACAGAGCCAGTGAAACATGGGGCTTTACTGACCTTGGCAAGAGCAGCTCCGGTGCAGTGAAGCGCAGAAGGAAGATTGCAGCAGGCACAGGGTGGATCCAGTGGGAGGGAAAGAAATGGGGTCAGAGTGTGAAAACTCTTTCAAGAAGTTTAGGTGTGAAAGGAAGAGAAATCTAAGATGGTAGCCTGGGGAGCTTGTCATGTTGAGGAAGGGTTTATTAAATACGTTACATATAATTTATTTAAGGATAAATATTTTTACAGTAAACTGAAATAATATGCAGTATACTGTAGAATTGCTTTTGAAATCTAGCTCAATGACTGACCAACTACTATCTATAGCAAGTTCTTTGGTTTCCCTTCCTTGAATTTTTTTTTTTTTTTNGTTCCTTTCCAATTATTTTTCTAAAACAAAGGAAGTCTTTTCCAAAGGGAAATTGATGTCTTTGCCAGTAGAGATAGAAAATTGCTCCTAGTTTTTAAAGATCACCTCACTGGTTTAAAAATAAATGTCTGTCCTACCAGGCATCTTGTCACATTTGGAACCGATGCCTGAGAGGATAAACTTGGATGGAGATATATTTAGTTATTACATAATGAGGAATTTTATGGTTGCAAATAGTTGTTTGTGCTTATGGTTGCAGGCTTAAAAAAAAAAGAAGGAAATTTTCAATCATGTAATTGAAAAGTCTAGAGAAACACAGTCCAATAGAAATTTAATGTGAGCCACATCTGTAATTTAAAATTTTCTAGTAGTACATTAAATAAGTAAAAAAAAAAAAATCGAGGTGAATTTAATTTGAACCATATATTTATGTAGCCTAATATATCCAAACCATATTAAAATGTGTATAATATGTTTACATTTTATATAAGTAGATACTATATTAAACTATATAAAGTGTTTAATAGCTATGTGTGGCTGAGGCTACCAGGCTGGAGAGTGTAGGAACAGAGGCATGATTAGACACAGAGATTCAAATGAGACATTGGGATCCATTTCCTTTGCTGGTTTCTCTGTTCTTCTCTGTTGGCTCTGTTCTCAAAGATGTTTTCTCCTCATAGCAGCACAATGGCCTTTTCAGCTCTAAGCTACACCTTTTCAAGTTCAAATCCCACAGCAAAGGGCTTTTCTGTTTCTTCAGCAGTGGGAACAAAAGTCCTGAGCTGTTGGTCTTCTGTCCATTCCTGAAGCAGTTTCTGGAGCAAGGAGAGTAGAATGCAGGCTCACACCGCATGACCCCCCCTCCCGTCAGTCCCATCAGACCACTTATGCTGAGAACAAGAGCAGGGAGAGTTCCTTAGAGAAAAATCTAGTGCTATTTATTACC
>NW_007732197.1:50339-51560 GCF_000696425.1 Galeopterus variegatus | reverse complement strand
CAGAGATTTGTTCTCTGCATGTGATAGATTAGCTCTTCCTCCGTTGTTTTCTTGCCTAGATGATCTGTCCAGTACTGAGACAGAAGTGATCAAGTCCTCCTCTATTATCCTAAAGCATATGATTCTCTATTACTCTGGAGTATGCTTTGTGGGGAGAGGGGACTCTTCTTTTTTTTTAGTCTCTGCTGGTGCCTTTCCTTGTGTCATTGAAGTTGACAGTCTGGCATGCCATCTGCATGTTGCCTGTTACTGCTCCTATAGAGACTAGCTGCTTTTGTGGCAGCCATAGCAGTGGTAGCTATGCAGGGCTACCCAGTGAAAATGGTGGTTTTGGTGTTCTCTTTACCTGGTTGTGTCCGGGTTTGGATTCCCCCAGCTCCACACCTCAGGACACTGGTGGGGCACTGGAGCGAGCGGTGGTGGCAGCTTGCCTAGTTGCAGCTGGGTTCAGCTTCCCCTGGCTCCATGCCTCATTCTAAGCTGTTATTGTGGAGCAGTTGGTGGGAAGAAGGGAATGGGAAGGGGGAGGGGAAATAGGGTGGGAAGAGGAGGAAGAAGGGGGAACATGATCAAGGCCTGTGGCCCACCCTTCATTCAGGCAGGGGAGACCAGGGGGCTTCCAGCAGTAGCTGCATCGTCAGTGGGCTGAATGCACATGTCAGGGGGGTTTGGCTGAAGCCCTTGCCTCCCACTGCCTCAGCTCAGGAGCCTGGGGCGCTTCCTGGTGGCACCTTGGTGGTTGTCACTGGGCTGGTTGTGGATGTTGCAGGGGTGTGGCTGAGGCCCTTGGCCCTCCCCCTTCCCTGGCTTGGGAGCCCAGGGGCTTCCAGTCCCTCTAGGTTTTATAGGTGTTCTTTGGTGGTGTTAGATCTTTACTAGTTATTATCAAACTTTGTCTCTTATCTGTGGGTATTTTGTTTTTTCTTTCAGTTTGTGTTGGATTATTTGCTATTCCCACCACTTAAACTCTGCATGGGAACTAATCTGTTGCCCTTTGCTCACTTCTAGAATGGGGGGACTTCTTGTGGGGACCAGCACTTGAGCCCTGTAGTTGAGCTAAGTTGCTTCATTGCTGCTGCTTCCCTGAGGAAAGCTTTTTGTGCAGCTTGGGTTTTAGTGGTTGACCTTGTAAGTACTTCTGGGTCTTGTGAGGTCTGGTCCACCTGGGTTGTGTAGAAACTGTGGTCTGGGCCTGAGTCTTTTCAGCAAACTGCACCCCCT
>NW_007732197.1:47629-49735 GCF_000696425.1 Galeopterus variegatus | reverse complement strand
ACCAATCTACACTGAGAGGTCCTGCACTGATTGGGGGGCAGGTCAGCTGTTCGTGCTGTGTCCCAATGTTTCCCTGGTGGGTCTGTCTCCCCCACTGTCCACACTCCAAACACTTCCCATAGGATGGGCTGTGTGCCGCTCCCCTGGGATGGCTCACCAGACTCTGAGTGGTTCCTTTTTTCAGTTGTTGTGGCTCCTTGCTCCTATGTGCGTCCACGGGAACTGTTAGTGGTCTTGCTGCCCTGGAGGCCGAGGCCCTCTTCTCCCCTGCCACCTCCAAGTAACTTCATCCGAAGGGCACAGCTGCAGCTTTTGCCAGCTCTTGCTCCGTGTGCTCATCAGGGCCAGCCTTGAAGTGGCTGGGGCTTGAAATAGTGGCAGCAGTCCTTTCTTTCACTTATCGTGGCTTCTCCTGCCTTCATGCACTCCGTAGGTCTCTCCTCCTCTTCCTCTTAGCTCCAGTAACCCCAGCTTGGCTGTTGTTGCTTTTTAATAGTTATAAATTCGTTGATTTGTAGGACAGAATGATGCTGGGGACCATCAATTCTGCCATCTTGACTGAAAACTCCTTGGTTTTCTCAGTTGTAAAATGGAAGTAATTATGCTGATTTCTCAGGTATGTTGAAAGGATTAAATGAAATAATGAATAAATGTAAAAGTATTTAGCAAATGTAATTATTATTATTATCCCTCTCTCCTAGTCACTGGTGAATGAACCATCCTGTTTCTTATTTCTGTGTTTTTGCCTCTTGCTTAGAATGTATCCTCCCTTCTACCATCAGCCTGGTGAACTCCTGCTCACCCTGAAAGATCTGAACAAGAGTGACTTTCTCTCTGTTGCTTATCTGACCCCTGTGCCCTCAAATGCCCTTACCACAGATGAAGCAGGGCTTTGCCATCTTGCTTCTCCACTGCCCTTGAATCTACTTCTGCCTGCTGAGCTGCTTTGCCTATCTCTGATTTTGATCTATGCTGGTCCCCACTTGAAAGGCCACTTCCTTGTACCGAAGAGGATGTACTATCCTGGATGGCTCAAGTCTTTCTGTCTGTGATTCTGTAAATTCAGTTTTAGAATAAATAGTTCCTATACAGCCTCCATCATTTGCATTTCTCTTTCTAGCTTTTTCTGTTTCTGTTGGTGACTGCACAATTCTTTGCAATGCTGAAAAGCTGGAGGTGCAGCTCTCCAGGTGTTGTTTCTTTCACATGACAAATGTCATCTGCTGATTCCTTGGGCAAAATGCTTCCTCCAAAGTGCCACTGTCCGTGAATAGTTCCTCCTAAAAACTCTGGCCACAGTATGGTGTGAGAAGTTTTATGGACAGCGATTATTCGAAAGTCCACTCCTCTTTGGTTGCTTCCTGTAATGCAGTCTGAGTCCTTTCTGCACCTTCCGCTCTCAAGTGGCTTCTATAGCTGGAGTTAAACTTGATCTGTTCACTGCCTTCTTAGACTTTAGTTATTTAACTCTTTCATGCCATCTTGCATGTGATGACAGTGATTCACCTGTGTCACAGGAGGTCTAATAGGCTCAAACAGGATGCTAACTTTGTGTTTTGATTAACATTTTTGTGTTTTCCTTCTTTCAATACATTCTGCTTTTTAAATCCATTTAAACTGCAAGAACACAAACCTGGTGTGTTTATATACTCTGACGTTCTACATCCATCCCTTCCACTTGAGACAAAACTAAGTGTGAATTTTTTTCTGAGTTCCTGTCCCCAGAAGCTGGAGTGCAGATGTGCAGATGGGAGCAGAGGGTTAAATCCTGGTGATTAACAATTCTCACCTTTCAAATGACTGCAGCTCCGGAGTGACTTGCTTGGTAGCTGTAGGTTACAGAAAAAGAAGTTCGGTAGAGAATAGGCTTTAGATGTTATTCTGTTATTTCAAAATACTGCCAATGAGAAGTAATTGCTTAGAAACTGTTGAGAGAAATGAATAGATGGAACAATTAGACAGACATAAAGACAGACAGATAGATAGGTAGATGGAAAGAGAAAGATTTGGAAACACAAAATAGGATGTATTTCTGAGACTAAGTATTAGTTAGATGTGTTTATTTCCTGATGAGGTCTTCTTTATATTCTGGAAATCCAGAAGATT
>NW_007732197.1:45650-47419 GCF_000696425.1 Galeopterus variegatus | reverse complement strand
TTTTTTTTTTTCATTCAATCATTTGAAAAAAAAATGTGCTCTTGACAAATTGATCTGGCAGTTGTGCCACTTACTAGGTATGTGACCTTGGGCAGTTCATGTAATTGTGAGTCTTGATTTCTTCATTTGTACGATGGGTGTAAAAATCTATATTTGTTGGATGATTGGATGTGATGATGTGTATAGAACATCTAGTAGAGTGTCTGGAATGCAGAACAGGTGCTTAACAAATAGCAGAATTTGTTGCCACAGCTGCTGCTGCTGCTGCTGCTGGGTATTGGGTGGGCTCAAGCCCCCTGTATTAGTCAGGTTTCTCCAGAGGAAAAAAAACCAAATGAATGTGTGTGTGTGTGTGTGTGTGTGTGTGTGTGTGTGTGTGTGTGTGTGGAGAGAGAGAGAGGGAGAGATTTATTTAAGTAATTGGCTCATATGATTATGGAGGCTGGCAAATCCAAAATCTGCAGGGTGGGTCCGCAGGCTGGAGACCCCAGGACAAGCCAGTGCTGCAGTTCGAGTCTGAAGGTCATCTGCTGCAGAATTGCCTCTTGCTTGGGGGAGATCAGCCTTTTTGTTCTATTCAGGTCTTCAACTGATTGGATGAGGGCTGCACACATTATGGAGAGTAATCTGCTTACTCAAAGTCCATTGATTTAAATGTTAATCTCATGCACAAATACCCTCACAGAAATATCCAGAATAATGTTTGACCACATGTCTAGGCACTGTGACCTGACCAGCTGACACCTTAAATTAACTATCACACCCCTGTTTTGATTATTACCCAACATTGTATCAGATGACAATAGCCTCCTGACAGTTCTCTCTGATTCCATTCCTGTTTCCTTCCACTACATTTATAAGAAGTAGTGAGAATGATCATAAAAAAAAACCCTGGATTCCTTCTCTCTCATGTTTATATCCTATCATGACCTCCCATTGCACTTTGAGTAAATGCCAGTTTCTCATCAGAGCTTTTAAGGCTTTGCATGGCCTGGTCTGCCCTGGCCTCCCTTTTCTGCAATCCTCTGCTGCTGCTTTCCCTGTGCTTCTCAAGGCAGTGCAGTGGAGTAAAGCTGAAATCTTGGTGGCTTACTATGAGAGGTTTATATCTCACTCACTCTGATAGGCAGCTCTGACATGGCTCCCAAAGACCCCTGCCTTCTGGTATTCACATCCTTGTGTAGTCCCTTCCCCTTGAATGTGGACTGGATCAAGTGACTTGCTTCTAACAAACAGAATATGGTAAAAATGATGGGATGTCACTTCCACGATTCCATTACAAAGGACAGTGACTTCCATTTTGCTAGCACATTTCCTCTGGTTCTTTGTGTGTGAAGGGCCCACAAGGCAAGGAACTCAGGGCAGCCCTTGGCCAACCTGCATCAATGAACTGGGGCCTGAAGTCCAACAGTCTTTGACTGAATCCTGACAACAACCATAGTAGTGGGCTTGGAAGCAGATTCTTCCCCAGTCAAGACTTTAGATGAGACCACAGCCTCAGAAGAATCCTTGATTCAAGCCTTATTGATAGACCCTTAAAGACAGGATCAAGCTATGCTATGCCCAGATTCCTAACTCATCGAAACTGTGATATAGTGAATGTGTGTTGTGTTAAGCCACTAAGTTTTGGGGTGATCCGTTACACAGCAATAGATTACTGATCCACTGACATAATACTTGTATACTCAATTGGCAGCTGGGGATAGGGATTCCCATGCAGTCGTTTAGGAACCTGGACTGATGAAACTCTATCGTTTTTATCAAATGAC
>NW_007732197.1:37731-45600 GCF_000696425.1 Galeopterus variegatus | reverse complement strand
CTGGCCAACCAGCATCAATGAACTGGGGCCTGAAGTCCAACAGTCTTTGACTGAATCCTGACAACAACCATAGTAGTGGGTTTGGAAGCAGATTCTTCCCCAGTCAAGACTTTAGATGAGACCACAGCCTCAGAAGAATCCTTGATTCAAGCCTTATTGACAGACCCTTAAAGACAGGATCAAGCTATGCTATGCCCAGATTCCTAACTCATCGAAACTGTAATATAGTGAATGTGTGTTGTGTTAAGCCACTAAGTTTTGGGGTGATCCGTTACACAGCAATAGATTACTGATCCACTCACATAATACTTGTATACTCAATTGGCAGCTGGGGATAGGGATTCCCATGCAGTCGTTTAGGAACCTGGACTGATGAAACTCTATCGTTTTTATCAAATGACTTCAAGGTCTCCTTGAGTGTCGACCTCCAGCCAGCAGATGGAGGATAAGAAACAGTGGAGTACTGAGTGTGAGGATGAGTCTGGTCTGGAAGAGACGTATTAAATCCTTTGAACACCACTGAGTCACGTGACCTCACTTATCTGGGTGGTCTGAGTTTATCTGGTGGTCTGGACAACCAATTCCCAGCCACAAATCAACACTGTGGAAGGAGAGCTGAGGTGGAGAGAGAGTAGGTCTCAGCCATATCCCTCAACCTGCTTTTTCTCAGTTCCATGAACATGACAAGCTCTGTTTTCCTCGAGGGTCTCTGCTCTTCCTGTTACATGCAATGCTTGCCCCCCATGGTCAGCACCCTCTCATCTTATAAATCTTATAAATCTTGGTTTAAATGTCACTTCTTCTCTTTGGGCAGGACTTCCTGAGTACTCTACATAAATAGCCTCCACGGTCCAATAAATTTTTTTTTATCTCAGCCGTTTACTTGTTTCCTTTGTAACACTTCTCACAAATAGTGATTATCATATAAATCAGTCCACTTGTTTTTAACTGTCTCCCCTGTTCAGGTGTAAGCTCCATGAAGGCAGAGACTATAGCAAGCCCCAAATCTGCAGGTGGTAGCTATAGTCTCTGCCTTCAAAGGGTGAGGTGCCACATTTCCTGATAATTAACTGATGCAATAAGATTAAAGTATTCTCTCAGTACTTCTCAGGGAAACACCTTGGCACGCCGTTAGGAGTTGGAGGTAGAGCTCAGGCAAACCAAGAGAAGCAGCGTGCTCTGTAGGAAGCAGAGGAGTTTGGAACTCTACTCCTGGGATGGGGAGAGGAGTACAGAAGGTGAAAGGTGAGAGGAAGACCAGTAAGCCAGTGAGGAGCCAAGAAGTTGGGTGTTTCTTGGGAGTGGTACAAACTATGAGAAATTCTCAGGGGCAGGACTGACATGGATGGGAAATTGTTTGCTATGAGCATTGCAATGTGACTCGCAACTTGCCATGACCTATAAAGCATTAGTAGGATCTACCTTAGTACGTGTGCTTTACGTGAGGGGAGGGTGTGTGCATGGTATGTGCGTGTGTGTGTGCGTGCATGCGTGTGTGTGTGTGTGTGTGTGTGTGTGTGTAGCGTCTTTCTAAAACCAAGAAGGGGCTGCCTTTCATATCTGTACTGACTCACTACAGAATGGAAACAGCAGGTACAGAGGTGGGAGTCCAAAGACAGAGGTCATCCTGAGAATTTAAATCTCTAAGAATTCACCAAAATTTTTCTCAGAATTTCATACTTCCCATGGATTATGGAGTTGGTTAAGCTTTTCCACACTGAGTTTTAAGGGCCTCAGGGATGCCAATTGACACATTTTCCACCAAATTTCTGACTCTCTATTGTTGCAGTCTTCAAAACCAGCATGTTGGTGATTTACTGTGGAGGGCATTGAGGGCTTTTCCCAGCCCCACTTGAATACTGGTAAGATCACGTAACTAGTTCTGACCAGTAGGATGTGCAGAGAAGTGATGTATTCCACATTGGGCTCAACACATGAAAAACCTCCCCTGCACTTTTCTCTTCTCCATTTACCAGCTAGATATTAATGTCCAGGGTGACCTCAGAAGTCATGCGCTGAAGGTGGAAGCCTCTCTGGGAGCCCAGGCTCCTGGGTGTCTACATGTTGCAGACAACTTCAGGTGTAGATCAGAAAATATCTCCATGCTAAATCATAAGAAAATTCTAAACCATAACCATGATTCTTGGTTATATTGCCTTATGTACTTGGGAGAGGCAGGCAAAAGACACAGTCATATAAAAAATACATAGACTAGTGAAGCTCTTGACAAACAGGGCCCAAGAGCCTTTGGAACTAGAGGGGCTCCTTTACTGTCTTATCCCCAGATAGATCAACTCAATGTAAGCAAACCATCTCCAATGGTCTCTTTAAGAACCACTCAGTAGATGAGAGCCTGCTCTGCATGGGTTTACACTCTGAGCTCTGGGAAGGTGTTTGAGTCTTCCACTCAAAGCATCCTTTACAGACAGCAATGAGATGAAGAAATGAAGAAGTTCTCTCTAGGTGTCACCAGAACTTTGAATTGGAGAAAGGGTGGGGTCAGTTAGTAGCCATTGTCTTTTCCCCTTATGGAGAGGTGTCGAGAGTCTTTGCAAAGGGTAAGAGAGTCAGAAAGATTTGCTCAGTCCCAAAACATTTGGAGATGGGTAGAGAAATGCCACACTATTCCAGGATGGAATAAGAGTAGGGGCTGTGGCAGCTTCTTTAGTACTGACCCTGGTAAGCCAATGGGTCCCATATGAACCCCAAGGTAAGCAATACAAGATTGGCTTCCTGAGAGTCTTGGGACCCTAAAGGCTTTGTCTTTCTGTAGAAAAATCTTCAGACCTCTAAAGAAGAGATCCTATTTAATTTTTTCTCTTGTAGGGTACACCTTGTAGAGAGATCTATGCCATATCCTCCCTTCGTTAAATAAAACACCTTGGAGGATGCTTGGCAGAATCCTGGTTTGAGAACATCTTTTTGGAAGCTGAAATTGTGATTTAAAGTTAACAGAAAGAAACAGCACTTCTCCAACTTCAGTTCTGGGAAAGCATTTGTCTTCATCACTCTCATCCAGACTAACAGTTTGTGCTTAGAAAAGACAGATGTGTCCTGCAGGTCCTTCCGTCCTCACATGATGGAGCCGACAGTGCATCATACCTGGCTTGTGAACAGCGACTAGCAGCTTCCATTTCACAAATACATCCATTCACTCCAAGGAGTTTTTCCTCCAGCTCTGGGAGCAAAATGCCCATTGCAGTGTATTCTCCATGTCCCCAGGCTTTAATATTTCTCGGAGCAGCTTTCCTCAGCATTCCACATTACAAAATCAATCTCTATTTAAGTAAGAGGGGGATATTTATTTCTTAATTTTTTAATAATGTATTTTGTGATTTGTTACAGCTCCAGTGTTGTATTATTTATTTATTATGCCTATAGGGTGCATTGCCACTTGGTAATAGAGGAGCTATGGAAACTTGAGACCTAAGCAGAAATGAGTTCAATAATATTGCTGTACACTAGGACTTTATCCAAAGTCAACAAAAGAATGAAAGTGCAAGGCATTGATGACCCCTCTGATGGCAGTTGGGGAGTGTTTGTGAAAGCAATGGTGATGGAGATTTTAAAAGAATGGCCAGCAAGGGGAAGGGACGAATGGATGGGCTGTTGTAAAATTCAGAACTATTTCATAAGTTTCATAAAACTGGATTTGCTATGTCCTGGATGTGGGTACATGTGTGTGTTTATTTGATGTTTTACTATGAAAAAAAGCTGTCCAAGGACCTGATAGAATGTAAATATATTTTGTCCCATTTTCTTGCAAATCATATAAGGAAGAATAGTGATAAATGTAGCTTTGGATGGAGACACCCTCATTTTGATCCCAAGGCCTGCTGGGAATTTGCTGAAAAGAAGGGAGATCTTCCCATAAAAAAGGGAGTGGTTTTGTTTGTTCTCACCATGTTAAACAGCATAAAATGTGGTTCTTGCCCTTAATTCTGTCTCCCAAAATTGAAGTAAATAAGAAGTAACCATACCTGAAAATTTCCTAATACACATACAAATGATGTTATAAAAATTAGGGATGTTTAGATAAAAATCAGGGTTAGATTGATATGTTTAACCCCAGAGCTTTCTACACCTGTAAGACATTACTCAAGCCTTGTTACTAGTGATATGATACTAATTAGTGCCAATGCCCTCCGATAATTCTAAATTCCTTAACTCTCTCATTGATCCTGTTGTGCATTTCAGGAAAAAGAACTCATGCTTATGACACCATTTGACATTAAGCAATAAATAAAGGCAACGAAGGACACTTGCCCTTGGTGGAAAGATGCCATCTTAGACAGGCAGCCAGCCAGTCTGTCAACAGCATTTACTGAGTGCCTAGTGAGAGAAGATGCCAGAGACAAAGTGGAGACATGGGCTCTGGCCTTCAGGGGCAGCTGGGACAATGATGGAGGCAGAGAAAAGACAGCAGACATGGCAACAGAATGCTGGGGAGACAGCACCCCACATCTGTTGAGCACATCCTGTACCTGCGTGTGAAGGGCCTTCTTATCAACGAGTTCATTGGATACTCAGGAAACCCTGTGAGGGACGTGGCATTAACTTCTCCAAGTCTCAGTTTCTCGGCTGTAAAATGAACTCAAATGAGCGGTCAGCAAAGCCAGTGTGTGGGTGGCTCGTGGCACCACAGCGGAGGCCCGAGGGTGTGAAAACTGACAGGTAAGGGGAAGTGAGAAGAGGGATGCTCCAGCTCCAGCTGTGTGAGACCCCTCCTCGTTTCAGGCCCATTAAGAAAATGTAAGTTTTGAAATAAGGGGAAAGCTATGAAATTCTTGTTTTAGGATTTGGCTAAGGAGATTACAAAAGAATCACAATATGTACATTTGGCTTCAGCATATGTTCAGTTCTGTTGTATTTGTGTGATTTAGGCTAAGGGAAGCAAATTCATAGCTGGATGCCTGTGCAATGCAAGAACCTGCCTCCCTGTTCTGTTTTCCTCTAAGGTGCGTAGCAGCGCAGCCTGGGGTGCTGCTCTAACGGGCTGCAAATCTTCATCCACTTCCATGGGGACAGAACCAACAAAGGAGGGTGGAGCAAACTCACTCCCCCTTGTCCTGTTGTGGAGAAGGCTCTTCCCCAAATACTCTCACTAACCCCATTCTGATGCCCCTTGGAGATAACAGCAGAGTAGGAATATTAAGCAGCTTTTGTGAATAGTCGAGTCATAAAGACTATAATTGTAGTCATATGAAGCGATAGAAACTGGTTGAAATAATAGAAATGCCTCATCAATAGGCTAGTTGTTCAATCTTGACAAATGCACAAATGAAAAGTTTGATTTTTCTCTTTCTTTTTTGTTCAAGTGACTGATTTGGAGGAGGTAGGAGTTGGGGCAGAATGACAGTGTTCTCTTCAGACAGACTCAGCCTTTGGAAGCCGAGTCATAGCTCACAGATATGAGAAGCAGAGGCCATCAAAACACGAATGTAACACAGCCATATTTGCCTGCTGGAGGACTTGAGTATGGGATGTACTTAGTCTTTATTTCTGAATACTGTATTTTTTTTTCTTTAATGGGCAAATAACTTTTATTATTATATTTTGATTACTATATTTAATTAGTTAATTTAATTATTAATACATAATAATAATTATTGTATTATATATAATAATAGTTCCTAACACATAATTTTAAAAAAATTAATGCAAATCTGCCCTGCCCTTGGCACTGGGTTAGGTGCTGCAGATACGGTAATAAATATTAACGGCCTGTTCACAGGATGAGCTCACAGTTTAGTGAAAAAAGATGGACACAAAAACCTTTACCATACATTGTAACAAATGTTACAATGCACTATTTTTAAGGCATTAAAGTGCTAATTGGGGAAATCACATACTACTAAGAGCTGATACACCTTTAGTGCTCTCCGACTTCTAGCACCTATAAAAACATTTCTTAAAGTGGTGCCTATCTATTTTCCTCTGCATTATAACTATGTAGCCTGGTACTGATCTCTAGATATTCTATCAGTTTGAATGATCAACTTATAGTCAGTGTTTTAAAAATATCAAAGTTACGAATTCTATTTCTACCTTCGAAGTAGAGCAACTTTTCCCTAGATTTTTAATCGACAAAAACTTGTCTTCAATATCAAGGTATAATAACATTTTCAAATATACATTGATAAGTATCAAACGTTATCCATTTTCTACTCATTGACTGCATTTAAAGCACGTCCTCCAGATTAGCTAAAATAATTGCTCTTTATTTATAATTGTCTTACGAATTGTGAACAGATATTTTAGAAGAATGCTTTCTGAGTCATTAACCCTTGGTCTGTGGATGAGAATATGACACGAAACAGAATGAAATCTTCCTAAAACCAAGATGGTTTACACAGATTGTTTCTTCTTCATTTTATATGGATTATCACTTTATCACTATGCAAAATAATTTTGCATCTGAAAATTGATAATCTAACGTATTATAGTATTTTGTAAGACAACAAAGTCTTCAGTCTTAGAACCAATATCTAGCCTAATTTATTGCTTTTAATGGAGTATCAGGTTCAGAATCACACAACTAGGAAATTTGGCAGGCCATCATGAGAATTAACAGAGTTCCCAATACAGTATTTTCAAATAAATTCCTTCCAAATTAGGGGCATAGGCTTAAATCGCAGCATAATTAGGCCATTCATTCACTTGACAATCACACCTGGATCACCTGCCATGAGTCGAATGGAACACCAGGTACTGGGGTTTTAGAGAAGACCGTCATCTCGCCCTGTTCTCAGGGGGCTCCATCTCTGGGGAGGAACACGTACATATAAACAAGCACACAGAACACAACGTGATACCACGGAAAGGAGATGTATGTACGAGGTACCACGCTGTCAGAGGAGGTCACATTTCTTGGCAAACATGTATACTGTGACTCTAGGAAGTGGTTTCAGGCAGACATTATTTAAAAAAATAGTGAATAACTTCTTGGTTTGGAGACCTGTGTAAAGTTCTATTCCAGTTTACAAGTGTAAGGTCACAGGCCCTGGTTGGTAGCCTCAGGGGCTCTATATTTGCCGTGGGCTTATGTATGGAAATGGGATGGGGAAGGCGTGGAGCTGCAGGGCCTGAAGCTGCTCAAAAGCTGAAAGTCTCCTTCCCCCATTTCCTATGCAGGTCTTCCAATGACGGTGAATGCGGAAACATTCCCAATTTCACAGGGCATTGGCCTGACTGAATCTCTGAGTCCCCAGAGTTGCCATGGCCATGGTAGGAGGGGAAGGAGAGCCATCTATCAGAATTGTCAGGGGCCAGATAGAAAGCGAGTGGGTAGGCACGCTCTACAACACTATCCTAAACTTAAGGGGTGAAGTGAATTTTGATCAGACAAATCACAATCTTAATGGATTAGGAAATTCGGCTCATTAAAATAGTGCTATGAATAAAACCAATGTGTACTATTTTGAAGTGCAAAATAGAACCTGAATTAAATCAAACCAGATTTTTTAAAAAAAACAGTGTCACTAGAGGCAACGATAAGCAAAATGAAAGAAGACGAGAAGTAGCAGAGGATCTTAACTTTGTTTTGTTTTCTTGCTTTTTATAATGGAAAATTTCAAACACTGTGAGCAATAGAGGGGCTAGTGTAATAAATACTCACGTACTCATCACCCAGCCTCAGTCATCTCATTCCAAGCTTGTTCATGACCAAGCTTGTTCCATTCATCCCACCCACTTGTCCACTCTGCTCCAGCCCAGGGTTGAGATGGTAATGTGGAATGTGAAATCAGGACTGGGCTTATCAAAGAAGGAGAGCAGTGAGCAAGGAAGAAAATGTGCCAATTGTGAGGTTGTGACAGGTGGCACCACATGCAGAGGTGGCATCTGTGTCCCCGTGCTGGTTTGTCCCTT
>NW_007732197.1:35470-35882 GCF_000696425.1 Galeopterus variegatus | reverse complement strand
TAACCTGAATTGAGAACTCCAGTTTTGGATTTACTGTCCTGACCACCTCAAACTAGGCTCCATTGTGATGTGTGTTTGCATGATATTGCATAGGCATGCATCCACGTGCTGATGAGGTTCACACTCCAGCTGAAGTGCTAATGCCAGCACCAGCTGTGAACACTTCCAGATTTACTGCCAGGAGACTTTGTCTTCATCACCCACCCCTAGATGTCCAGGTATGTCCCCCTGACCTGTCCCTCATTGAGCAGGGAGCTAAGAAGAAGCTGCACCACTACTCTGAAACTGCAACTCAGAACTATGGGAGCAGGAATTCTGAAGTAAAGTCCTTGCCAGCCCTACCTGGCTTCATGACCTTGGAAAAGTTACTTAACAATTCTCTGCTTCAGTTACCTTGACTGTAAAATTAACT
>NW_007732197.1:32439-34962 GCF_000696425.1 Galeopterus variegatus | reverse complement strand
ATTGTGTAAAATTCCAAAAAATCTATTCTGTTCCTTTGGATTTTTAAATCACCATTTGATTTATGCATACAAGACAGCATTTGCCTAAAAACTCTTTCTTATGTGGGTATTCTCTTTGATTTATTCTCTTTCACTCTGCCAGCACACAGCCTGACATATGTATAAAGGATTTGCAAGAAAAATCACTTAATGCATAGCATTTCCTTTGTTGTGACTGTCCTATCACGAACTGTTATAGTTGTCACTTATTCTCAGAATTGTTTGTCTAGTTTTCGTTCAGGCTTATAAATACTCACCTTGGACATGGTTTATAGACAGTGTAGGGAAAACAAATACAAATGCTGGAATAGTCAACTTAGATTTATTCTTACTTAAGAAAGAAAAAGGCTTAAAGGTTTAATGTGTGCTTGATAAGCTATAATTCAGCCTGAAAGATGCAAGCGGTTTATATTTACTCTCCTGGGTAGGCTCGACATTTATGGTTCCAACCTTTCTCAGTACCTCTTCAGCAGGTTATGTCTTTCCCAGAAGGACTGATCTCAATGCACATTTTCCAAGAACACTATTACCAGAAGAATAGAGACTTTTGACCAACTGTATACTATGGAGGAGTGGAATATAAACGACTCAGGAACTTGAGTGTTTGTTAAAACCCCTTGAGTGGGCTTGGCTTCTGATATACCTGAGGTGCCAGCCCTTTGAAAATTTGTGAAGTAGAAAGTTCTCCCTTGGTGCCCTCAAATCTCTTGACAGCAACCTCTACTCCTAGAACATTACCTTTCCTGTTGCAGAGGAAAGCAATTCAAATTACCATCACGGATTAACACTAAAAAGGAGCTTGGGTCTTCATTCTACTCTTTGGAAAAGGTCTAGAGAGCCTGGTGTTACATTTCATCAGTCTTCACCACCCATGCAGCATGGTGTAGCTTGGAGTCACAGGACTCAGTTTTTGCCTTACACTCTGAGGTTTTGGGCAAGTCACTGTTTTTGAGTCTCAGTCTCCTAATCTGTAAAATGAAGACACAAATACCAAATAGGATTATTGTGGGTGACAAATGACATCACCTACCTGAAATGTCTAGCATACTGTCAAGCAAAGGTTTGCTGAATTTGAATTATAAAACATCCAGGATCTTAATCCACAGAGAAGAGCTACATTAAATATGAGGGACAGGGTAGTGTATTATAAGAAAAAACAACAAACTTTGCTCTCAGAAGTGCTGTATACTAAAACATCCAGGATCTTAATCCACAGAGAAGAGCTACATTAAATATGAGGGACAGGGTAGTATATTGTAAGAAAAAACAACAAACTTTGCTCTCAGAAGTGCTGTATATCTGTCCCTGCCACTAACTAGCTGTGTGTCCTTGGATAAGTCACTTAACCTGTCTCATCCATTTTCCTTGAGCTGGAAAATAGGGATAATGTTGTCCACCTCGTAGGATTACTAGAGTGATTAAATAAGATAACACAGGTGAATCCCTGGAAAAATGGAAGTATTTGAAAGATTCAATGACAAGGTTTTCATTGCTTCATTTTTAGGAAAAATTCTTTGACAGTCTTTCAATCAGTGATGGATTAGAGATTTTTTAAAAAGGTTATTTTTTCAGAGCAAAGGAAATTCTTTATTCACCATACATGGCAAAGTCTATTACTAGCTACTTTTCTGCAGTCGTAAGATATACAGATCAAATACTTTATACAAGGCTGGTGTTTCGCTCAGCTACGATATTACACAGCAGCACTGATTAAGGTCCTCTGAGCCACTTGCAAGCCTTTCCTCTCACAGCATGTTAATAGGTTAAGTTTCCTTCATGATTGCTAATTTCATATAACTTCACGGAATGATTACATATTTATGCATTATTTATTATGCAAATCTAGCATTATACATTATTGAAAGCCATATTAATAGTATGTATTATTTATGATGGAACTGTATTAATATATATTATTTCAAGTAGCTTTGGCTAGGGCTTTTTTTTTTTCCTGTGTAATCCAGTCATTGGAAGTTAGTATTCCACTCAAGAATCAATGCAGCTTTCCTTCTGAAGACATTGCCATCAAGCTCCCTATCAGCACAACTTCTGCATAGCCATTGTCTATTAAATGACTCTAACATTAAGAGACAAAACTTACAGGGTTCTCTACTGCCTATGATTATGGTTATATAGTGCCATTCCTTTGAAAAATTGCAAAGTATGTGCTTTGTCATTGAGATTCCATCTCCTTCGATGGCAACTTCTGATGGCAACCTCCAATCCCAGAACATCATTTTTCCTATTCTGGAAGAAAGCAATCAGATAAATCTTAGAAACTGAGCCATGGTAAAAGTAGGTATCAGTTAGGATGTGTTTGGCTGCACATCACAGAAAATGTGAAAAATAGCTTAAATATCAGAAACGCATATTATCTCACACAACAGGAAGCCCAAAGGTAGGTGAGCCTAGGAACGGTTCTATGCTTCAATGTGTGGGTCGGCCTCCCTGCGATTCTCCTGTCCTTACTTTCTGTGTTTGACA
>NW_007732197.1:25875-30930 GCF_000696425.1 Galeopterus variegatus | reverse complement strand
ATGTGCAGTATATAACATATGTAGTTAAGCCTTTAACAACAATAATACAATGGCCATGAGGGGAGAAATTAAAGCACACTGCTAAAAGATTTTTATACTATATATAAGTGGTATACAATCACTTGAAGGTAGACTGTGATCATTTAAAGATGTATACTATAAGCCTGTCATACCACACCATGAAGAGACCAACCAGCCAGTTGGTCACAATTGATTAAATTGTACCTTTTAATCCTGGGAAGGGCAATTATTTATCTCAAATGAAACTGGAACATATTCTGAGAATGGGTTTGCCTTATGGAGGGTTTGATCCACCAACACAGGATTGCATAAAACATCACATTAAACCATGGGAGCCACTTTTCTATAAAGTAGGTGCAGCAGTATGCACATGATCATGGAATCCACTATTTTATCATATTCCTCATCTTCCAGAAGCTGCTGGGCTTCTGGAACTACCTTTNACTACTGCATTCCCTGAGGCTTGAAACATGCAAATTCAAACAAAATTGAGGATAAATAAGCAAGACAACAGAGATAACAGCTATCAAGTGGGTAAACATAAATATCTGTTATGAGGTGCCAGAAGTTTAGTTGGTCAATCTTTATGATATAATTTAAATTTAAAAGAAGGTTGAGATTTTTAAGGAATCTAGACAGAATTTTATTTGCTTCCAAGAAAGAGTAACAGGGACCACATTTACTTTCTCATCTGAAAAAAAGCTAAAAACCCAGAAGAAACATATGAAACAATGATTTTCAAAACATTGTATATCAGGGAATGAAAGATGATGATTGCTGAGAGATAAGAAGCAAGTGAGGTAAGATACAAATAGAACTTCTAAAATGTCTGGGATAAAAAATACACTAGATAGGATTAATGGCACATTAGAGTCCCTGGAGGAATGAGGGAGAGATGGAAAAAAAAATATTTAAACAAATAATGACCAAAAATTTCCAAATTTGATGAATACTATAAATCCACAGATATAAGAAGCTCAGCAAACCCCAAGCATAAAAAACATAAAGAAAACTATTCTGCGGCACATCAAAATTAAATTGCTTAAAACTAGTGATAAAGAGAAAAAAATTTAAGCAGACAGAGGAAAAAGACATATACAGAGGAACAAAGATAGGCATGACAGCAGATTTATCATTAGAAATGATGCAAGCAAGAAGACAATGGAGCAATATTTTAAATGCATAAAAAGGAAAAAACAAAAACAAAAACAAAACAACTTTAAACTGGAATTCATAACCCAGAAAAAATAGCTTTAACAATCAAGTCAAAATAAAGACTTTTTTCAGGTATACATAAGCTGAAATAATTTATCACTAGCAGACCTGCATTACAAAAAATGTAAAGAAAATTTTTAAGGCAAAAGTAAAATTATATTAGGAGGCAATATGGAATTGGAAGACTTGGGAAATAGCAACTGAATGGGTAATATACAGACTTTTTCTTGTTTAACTTTCTTAAAGTCATAATGAATTGCTTTAAAAAATAACAACAGTTTAGTGTGCAGTATATAACATATGTAGTTAAGCCTTTAACAACAATAGTACAATGGCCATGAGGGGAGAAATTAAAGCACACTGCTAAAAGATTTTTATACTATATATANATCCACTATTTTATCATATTCCTCATCTTCCAGAAGCTGCTGGGCTTCTGGAACTACCTTTTGACACAAAAGAACCTTTTCACAGTCTTGGAGAAGCTACCCTAACACGGTTGGATATCATCCTCTAGGATACAATATATACCCCAAGTCAACAATATAATATGTTCCCCAGGAACATGTCTAAGAACACAAGGGTAGGGGTAGCATCACTCCCAGTGACCTAGGGTATTTCTGCTTTCTGTCCCTGCAACCCCTAAGCTCTATAGGTCTATAGGTGCTGGTTCCAAAAGGAGTGATTATTTCCACCAAGGGACACAGTTGGAATCTGCTATGGGTCAAATATGTCCCCCAAAAGTTCACATATTGGAAGCTTAATCTCCACTGTAACAGTGTTAAGAAAGTGAGAAATCCAACTATGTTACTTAAAAGATGTGAACTTTAAGAAGTGATTAGATTGTGAGCACTGTGCCCTTGCGAGTGGATTGATCCATTCACAGAGTAATGGGCATGGTTCCAATGGCTTTAAGAGGAGAGCAAATAGGGAGGGTAGCTCTCACTTGCTCAGCCCATTCTTGCATATGACAACCTGGTCACCATGGGACCCTGAATAGAGTTCCCACTAAGAAGGCCCTCACCAGATGTTTTCCCTGGACCATGGATTTCCCAGCCTCCCAAACTGGAAGAAATAAATTTCATTTCTTTTTAAATTACCCAATCTCAGGTAACCTGTTATAAGCAACAGAAACAGACTAAGACAGAATCCTATTAAACTGTAAGCTACCACTGCTGCTCTGTCACTTTGGTCTTCTTATGCCAAGAAACCAATAGTCAAGGAAAGGAGTCACTATCCTGGCAGTGGTAATTGATCCAGATCTTAGGTAGATTATACAATGTGGATGGGGAATACTTTGGCACACAGGTGATCCACTGGAGCATCTCTTGGTATTCCTCTGACCAATTTTCACAGTAAATGGACTAAAGCAGCAGCTATGGCCTGAGATGGGCATGGTGGCCAGTGTCTCAGAACACTCAGGGATAAGGACTGGTTGTCTCACCAACGTAGCCACCAGGACCATCAGGGATATAACCGAGAGTGGGAAGAATCTAGAACGGGTTACAAAGGAGGGAGATAAGGGGTAACAGTTATGGCTCCGAGACAAGCTACAGTGGTAGGGGCTGTGGTTCACTCTACTACACTAATATTGTAAGTTTTCCCATGAAGAGAAATCAATCAAAATTCTGTTCCTAGATGGGCTTAATGCCATCTGGAAGAGTATTCAAGTGGTGCAATGGTAGGACTGTATGTATGCTTTGGTATACCTCTGAGATCCTCTTCCAGGATCGGTGTACTTATTTTTCTAGCTGCCAAGTGTTGATTGTTGCCAACTCATACCCCAATCCCTCCCACACAACTTTCCTCTGCTAAAGGGAGCTACCTCACCCAAGTTTACACCACTGCCTGGCCTATATCCAATAACTAGCTATGGGGTCAAGCCCCATTCTCTTTCCTCAACTTGTTGAAATATAAAGGGCCATCCCAGCCCCAGCACTACCTATACCTTTGTCTGAAACCTCTGTTGCAACTGCATCACAGTTCAAGTTCTCCCTCTGCTCAGTCCCACTTCCCTCCCCCCTCACAGGGGTTAATCCCAAGAGCACTCCCCAATAAACCTTCTGCATGCAAATCTAGGAGACTAAGTCTGTTTTCTAGGGAGTCCAATATATGACACCCTTTGTGCTCACACTAGTACATACAGAGGAAATGATACCAAGGCTGGCAAGAGGTCTGTTTAACAGAAAAAAAGAAAATGCTAATATAGGATTTTAAAGTTCACCCTGGGATGAAGATGACTTGAATTACCTTTTAGACTACCACACATACTTGAAAGGCTATCGCTGGCCCCAACAGAAATAGTGAGTGGGTATCCACTTTGGAAATGGATGAAAGCATTCCCAGATTTTCCTGTACTATTGGCACAACTCCAGAGCAAAATATCTTCAACAAATGAGAACCAAAATCGCTTTGATAACAAAGCCTCAAGACCTTGGAGGCAAACGGTAGATAAAAATGAGACATCATTAATTCATTTTTTAAAAATTCATCTAGATTGGTTTTCTAAGACATTCTCAAAGAACTGGTTTTAAACTTAATTCCTCAGTGCATGGAGGAATGTATATGTCCCCAATACCAAAATTTGGGGTGGAATCTCTAAAGTCAGTGGTATCTTATAGTGGTTCTAATTTGCATTTCCCTGATAATTTATTAATTTTTAAAGGTTTTATGTCCCCAATACCAAAATTTGGGGTGGAATCTCTAAAGTCAGTGGTATCTTATAGTGGTTTTAATTTGCATTTCCCTGATAATTTATTAATTTTTAAAGGTTTTTTTTTGGATTGAATTTTAAAACTTAAGGGGGAAATAAACTTAGATGAAAGAAAAGGAAAACATGTAGGAAGTATGTGGAACAGAAAGTACAAGAGAAGCTTGTGAGATGTTATGCATGAGTAGAAAGGATGCTGGGCCTGTAATTGGTTGACTTAGATCTGAATCTTGGAATCACCACTGTGTGGTTTTGCAAAAGTCACTGAACTTCAGGACTTGTTTTGTCATAAGTAAAATAGAAGTAAGTTGTGAAAACTAGAACATGAATATGATTTGCATGTGGCCTGGGGAAGGGAGGCAGGATTTGCCTCTCTAGCCTCTCTCCTTCCTCAGCTACTTAACATTTGAGTGCATTCTATGTTCCTCTACCTTTATTCTTATCCAGTGCCCTCAGGCTGGCCCTGATCTCCAAGGTGTCACCATCCCACACACACTGCCTCTCTAACCTTCCATCTTCCCAGTCTTTACCTTATTCATCATAATTTACCTTTTCTCTGGGCAGATGGGGGTTGGAAGAGGGAAGGGCCATCAGTGGTAATGGCAAAGTCAAATCTGCACTGTGAAAAAACTGTGATGATTAGACCCCTAAGAGCTAGAGTTCCACCACTAAATGCCTGCAAGCCAATTAATCCCTAGTTTCTTCACTAAAAAAAGTGAGAATACTCAAGAGCCATGACGAGGATCAAATGAATAAATGAGTCACTGATGTTTTCCACCTTCATTAAGGTTTGACAGTTTTCTATGTCCATAGGCTCCACCTGCAGGGCCACAGTCCTGGAGTCTTGGAAGCGTCTCATCTATGCTCCAAGTCCAGTTCCCTCTTGTTTTCCCTTTGTGTGCCCTGTTGACATCTGCTGCCTCTATGAGAACCCTGCTTCCTGACTAGGTCACAGCTTCCTCCCTGGTCTGTTAGAGCCACCAAACCCTTGAGGAGCCAAAGAATGCTACAATACCTCTACCTTTGGCTGTATCTCTGCATCTCTGCAATTTTTCATGAACAAATGGGCCGATTGCCCCTCTCCTTCACATTTCTGCACCACTTGGAAA
>NW_007732197.1:19391-25633 GCF_000696425.1 Galeopterus variegatus | reverse complement strand
ATTTTTCATGAACAAATGGGCCGATTGCCCCTCTCCTTCACATTTCTGCACCACTTGGAAAGTCACTGGATCCCAAAGAGCATTGTGTGGGCTGCCAATCTCAGCACTGAAAAAAATAGCTCGTTTAGCAACTTTCCATAATCCATCTCCTCCATCGGTGGCTCAAAGGCTGGCTCGTGAGGCTGGGCTGGGTACAAGTCACAGCTGCTCTAACATCCTGACCTCTCCTATGTCTTCTGCCCTGCCTGCCAAAGACCTTGATAGCAAATACTTCCTCCTGATGGGCTCCTTTGTACTATGCAAACCACTCAGGGAAATAGTTGCATGAGTAGAACAATGGGAGCTAGGTTTTTCTAGAACCACCCACACAATTTCAGCTGATGTTTGACCCAGTGGGGAGCATCCCATAAAAATGCAATCACGTAAAAGCATTTCCTAAACCTGAAAGTGCTATAATATTATTATTACCATTATTATTTCAGCCATGCTACCATGTGAGCCACCGTCAGGAAGCTAGAATGCCATCACCACAGAGTGAAGGTGATGGGAATTTCAAGTTCTGTGCAGAGACCTCGAATCACACCCCACAGATATTCCTTCCTCAGCACTCTTTCCTGCTAAGGCTGGCCCTGCCACCTCCTTGGTCTTGTTAAGCAACAACTTTATGTTTCTGAACACACAGCTCAATTCCTGCTAGAGGCAACATTTATCTAGTGGGTCAGATTCAACCAGCCAGATATGGAGACCAGCAACAGCCAGAAGCCTTTTCAAACTGTTTGAAAATGCACTTTTAAAAAAATGAAGGCAAGTGAGACAGAAGAACTGGCCTCCTGTCCCTTCCCAAGCCCTGGGGGATCCCTCTGATGGCTCGCTCTCAGGGAGCACAGAGCGCAGCTGACAGCCATGCCTGCAGTGTACAAGGTGTGCAGGAAGAACCGCCTAACATTGATTTCTGTAACAGAGACAGGAACTAATGACAGAATTTGCTTCACTGTGGGTCTCCTGTGGCTACTGGCAGAAAGGTAGGATAGAGGCAAAGCATCTGACAAAATATCTTCCTTCTACTATCCTTCCCAGCCTCAATTTTGGGATCCAGCTTTCCTGATGAACATATTGGCCTAATATAGAGGCTTACTGATTGAAGAGCAGGAGGCTCAACCAAGGGCCCGATATACAAAGAGGTGCCACGAGAGGCCAAGCTCTCCTTTGATGCTTAGTGTCTTCATGATGAGGACTTGTGTGGAAACATCCATTTGGGCTTGTCCGATGGGTGGGAGGAAAGGAAGAACAGATGGTGTAGTTCCCTTTCAAAAAGCAAAGAACAGAAAACAAGCCACAAACATAACCCTCTCAGCTACTCCTCTCCACTGTCAACAACAAAGACCCTCAGAAGACCATCTCCAGTCCTCGCAGGCAGCTGTGGCCCTGATCCATTTCCCCCAATTAGAAAACTGAGCTCTTGTCTTTCTCCTGCTCCTAGATTCATTTAAAGCAGATGAATGTGTCACTAGCTACACTCCATGCTCAGCCATTGGGATGCCCATCAGGGTGGTGGCACCCACAGGATGGATCCAAGCAGAAATTGTCCACTCACTGTCCATTGTACAGCTAATCTTCATGGCAACCTACTCATTCTCACCTTACAATGGCTCTGAGAGTTTTCTGGTGGGGACTGAGAGCAGTAAGAAACTACCAGAAGCCACCAACAGAGCTTCTACCCTGTAGACAGGATGAGTGAATGAGGGCCTCCACTTGGGTCAGGACTGACCTGGCCTCACAGCTGTCAGCAGAATTTTCTGGTGGGGACTGAGAGCAGTAAGAAACTACCAGAAGCCACCAACAGAGCTTCTACCCTGTAGACAAGATGAGTGAATGAGGGCCTCCACTTGGGTCAGGACTGACCTGGCCTCACAGCTGTCAGCAGAACCCACTGAGAACACCAGAAAGCTCTTGCCCTGGAGAAGCAAGAACTTGTGGAAAAGATGCCCTGATCTGTAGTTCTTACTCATTTCTCCATGCAGGATGCACGAGATAAGACACTGCAGTGGGTTTGGTGCAATCGCCACACCCTCTTCCCTCCCACTAGTCAAGAGAATGGGAATTACATTACTTTAACTTTAATCCACTTTTAACTTTGAATCCACTCTTACGTACTAAAACTAAGTTATTTTCCAATTTCAGTATTTATTTGCTACCAATAATTTGAGAAACAATTTCTTAAACTGGGTAATGAGAGTGTAATTAGAAAAACTGTCCCGGAGAGTGAGTGACATGTTGGGAGGTGGAAAGAGAGAGTCACGTGTGTGACAAGACTGTAAAACAGAATTTTTCTACTTTTCCTTTCTTCTCACCCTCACCCATCATGTTTGATCTAGATTTGCTCTTCCAGAAATGTAGAAAGGCTGGAGAAAGGGCCAAGAGGAATCTTTGCTTCAAACTCGAAAAATACAAATACAAGATATATTAAAAGGTTAGAAATAAGCTGATGAAGAAAATAATGAGTCTTAAGTGTGTCACTTATCTAAATATTATGTCATATAACCTAACCGCATAATATTTGGGGATTTTTGGAGAGAATGGAAAACAAGCTGTTAGCATCCTTTTAAAATAGTTTCACTAGGAATTATCTGACATCTCTTTATACTAATCATGGCAATGATTTCACTAGATTGTACATAGTGAAGATATTTCCCTAAACCAAGCATGCAGTATCCCTTTAAGAGAAATTAATGTGTTTGAGATGGATTTCAAAACCTCAAACATTGGACAAATAATGCAAATTATTTAAATAGTCTCACTATTTGGTGTCAGAATACCTCAGGCTCAAATCTGATAATACCAAGAATAAAAAAAAAAAATTTCTGAAAACAAAATTAGCATGAGTCACAGCAGAGCAGCCCGGAAGACTAGATTGGCCCAGCACATTCCCCAGCTGACCCCAGTAACAGTAGTAGAGAGAAGAAGCTGCCCACGTGTCTCCTGGCGATGGGGGTGTGGGTGGGCAACAGCAACCGACTGGAAGCCACACAAACAAGCAGAAGGTGAGGTCATGTCAGACACAGGAGGGGCGGGACTGGGCAGACATTGGATGTCAAGAGTTTGAAGCAGGTATGGTTCAAGGTCATGTGGGCAGCCCAGCACTGCAACACAGGTACTATATGTAGGAGTTACGGAGTAAGCAGAGTCAGAGAGACACTGTATTTTCACACACACACACGCACACCCAGTGAGCCCCTTGAGGACAGGAATGTCTCTTACTTCTTCTGTATCCCCAGTACCAGACAAGAGCAGGTACTCAATCACTGCTTTTGAAGTTAAAAATGAGCAAGTGAATTAAGTCAAATGGGAAAACGGAGCCTAGGAAGATAGAGATGCAGGTGTCAAGTCAGGCAGAATGGTCAGTCAGCCTGAGCTTTGGGGATAAGCTAGCAATCAGAGGGAAGAGAAGCGTTGCTGGCAGCTGCAGGATTAGAAATCCTGCCACCTGGCCCAGGCAACCGAGGTGTGGCGCTGCAACAAGGGCTCTCTATAGTGAAGCCGTCTTTTGGCCTGAGGCACTATAGCACAGTGTTAAAGAGTACAGGCCTGGAGTTAGCATCCCTGGGCTTGTGTCTCTGCCTGCTGCTTACTAACTGTGAAACTGAGGGTCACTTATCTATTCTCACAAGGCTCAATTTCCTCATCCATAATATTAGTATAACAATAAAAAATAAGTAAATAAAATAAAGAATAATAGTACTTAGCACAAAGGGTTGGTTGAGGACTAAATGAGTTGTTATATATTAAGTGTTTAGGGCAGTGGCTGGAATATAGTAAGTTCCCAATAAATACTAGCTAGTACTATTATTATCCTTCTCCTCTATTCAGAAAGTTTCTGTGTGCTTTGTGCTGAGACAGAATGAGTCCCAAGATATGGACTACCCGTGACTCCACCGGTAACGTAAGCCATCCTACCCCTAAGTGTCTGTTTTTCACTGCTGCTCCGCCCGCCCCACTTGGACCTCTACAGTAGCCTTCTCTCTGGTCTGACTCCCTGCCTTTAGTCTCAGATTTAACCAGTTGGAAGTGATCATTCTAAGATGCAAATCTAATCAGACCATTTTACTTGCCTGCCTAATATTCTTTTTGATTTCTTTTCTCTCAAGATCCATTGGATTTACTTTCCTAAAAAAAAAAAAAAGAATTCCTTGGAGAAATAGCTGACTACAGGACTAGGGAAATATACAAGATGTACCTGGAGCATCTTGTAGTGCCAGAAGGCAAGGAAGTGCTCAAAAAACAAAACAAACAAAACAATAATAAACAAAAACCAAAACCTACAATGATAGGGGTATGTTAAAGGGACACAGGAACCATCTTGAAAGAGCTCCCCATGGCCAAAGCTGGAAGAATTTGAACAACGTAATAAATAAAGTAGCATTGGATTATAACTTGAAGTCTAAAATAAATATCCATGGGTTTATATTGATATAAGTAAATGATTAAATTAGTAAATAAATAGAGAAGAGACAAATCTCCCTTGTAGAAAAATTTCCAGTAAGTTATTTAGACACTCCATCCTTAAGGAGAGAGAGCATAACTCCCCACTCTTTACATGTGGGCTGTGCATAATTAATTCCTTCCAAAGTGTATAATATGGTAAGGCAGATAAAAGAGAAACCTGACAAACATACCTCAGCCAAGTAATCAAGGTCAACATCAGCAATGTAACTGATAAGTGATAAGGTACATGTGTCAATCACATACTGTTGGTAATACTATCAAAGAGAATGTAATGAGAATGACACTTTACCTCTGGGGTCTTCCTCCCAAAAACTCAGGGGCTGGCCGGTTAGCTCAGCTGGTTACAGCATCGTGCTGATAACACTGAGGTCCAGTGTTCAATCCCTGTACCATCTAGCCTCCCCCCAAACCCCCCAAATAAAAACCTAATCATGAGAAAAACATCAACAAACTCCAATGGAGGAATATGCTATAAGATACCTAACCACTACTTCTCAAAACTGTCAAGGTCATCAAAAATTTTAAAAAGGCTGAGAAACTCTCACAGACATGAGCCTATGGAGAAATGACAACTAAACGTAATATGGGTGAATCGCCTTGTGCTAGAGCGCTGTGGCAGCTGCCACCCATCACCCCACACAGGCATTCATCCCACTCCCTGTCGCCATCACTGCCACCATCGCCACCAGTTGCCACTGGCTGCTGCTGCCATTGTATGGCCCTAGAGTGCTGCAGCTGCTGTGGTCTCTCTCCCTACACAGCAGTGCATCCCATTCCCTGCCCTGCTGCCACCACTGCCCATCTCCTGCACAGCAGTCTGTCCCACTTCCCACACAACCTGGGTGCCACCAGCTCCATCTCACCCAGATCCAGGTGTTCCTGTGTTTTATCAAGCAGTAGGAAAGGGAAAAGAGGTAAGCAAGCCCAGTCCCATGCACCTGGTGGTGGGAACTACTCATGGAGCCCATGTGACCACATTGACCCAGGAAGATCATAAATGGAGTCACTAGAAAGAGGTGAGTGAGCACAGTACCATGACCCAGTGTCCCAACCCACAGGGGAAATTATGCTGCACCTGGTGTTGCACACTTGGTGGTGGGAACTACTCATGCAGCCCATGTGACAACATTGACCTAGAGAGGGACATGTACAGAGCTGCTGGTGAGTGCAGAAACTCAGGATAGCCAAATAGAGTATGGAAGAAAATTCCCAGCCACTACCACCCCATACCCCAACCAGAAGCAAGGACCCAGGAGGAGCTTCTGCCTGCAGGAAAGAGGAAAGAGAAACCCCACCCAGAGTCACCCATTCAAGATGAGGAGCTTCAGTGCACCTATCAGAAACACAGGACATTAGCTGGGGTGCCAGGAAATATTCCCGGGGTCCCCCACCTCAGCCAAAGAATAACAGGGCACTCAGGCACTTCTCCCAACAACTTGAGATCTCACCTGCATCTTCAATGTCCCAATGCAGTGCCTCTTACTTCAGGAAGGAACCACTCAGTGCCCCAGTGCCTAGGTCACGGAGGCACTCACAGACAACTCCATTTGAATATGGTTGAAGTAACTACGTGGAGACTATAATACTGTATCTACTGGGAACCAGAACTAAAACACCCTACATAATGGTCAATGTAAGACACATTTAGAGGAGGGACTCTTTCTCCTCAAAAGCCACTCCCAAGTAGTAGAAGAAGCAACTGCTCCACCAGATGCCCAAACATCAACTTAGGGATACTA